>NW_025379531.1:0-7791 GCF_016433145.1 Gracilinanus agilis
CCCTTCCTTCCTTTTCTTTCCTTCCTTCCTTCCTTCCTTCCTTCCTTCCTTCCTTCCTTCCTTCCCTGCTTCCTTTTCAATCAACCTCCCTCTTCAGCTCTTTTCTTTTTCTCCCCCAACATGACTCTTATCAACTATTGAAAGAATTTATAACTTCCATCAATTAAAGTAAAAAGATGAGCATTTGTGAAAATAAAAAGTTGTATATTTGTGGGAAGGGAGGGATGGAATTGTATGCAGCTATAGCAAAAAATATTGACAGCAATGATTAAATTCTGTTATCTAGAACTTTATTCAAGGTTGAATGCAAATGTTTCTTTAGGATACATTTAGAAGCACTTTTCATTGGAAACACTTTTTAAAAATCTACAGGTCTTTGGAAATAACTTCTTGGACACATTTCAAGTATCATTTAGCTTTTCAAAAGGGCTTATTTAGCATATTGTCCTACCACTCCTTGAAGCTCTGCCAGCCTCACCACATTCAATTTTCACACAAAGAAAATTCTTAAAGGAATTAAATTCCTCCTTTTTCATTAACACATATCAGAAGGTGCTTTTCAGCTACACAGGAACAAATGCATTGGAAACAATATTCACACACACACACACAAATTAAATAGGTTTCCAGAATCATTCATATCCAGAGTAATGGATGGTTCCCTTTCCTTTGTGACAAATTCAGCAGAATACTGTAAAAGATTGAGGTGGCCAGTTTTGATGTCAAGAAGACATCAAGTCTCTTATCAGAAAGATATTGACAGTGTTGTCCTGGACAAGACACTTAATTTAGCAGTGCACAAGGATGTGATTTTCTTGAAGGAAATGACTGTTTTTTACTTGCTTTAAATCCTCATTACTGAGGAGAGTGCATTTGATGCATAGAAAACCCATAATAAGTAATATTGAACTGTTAATGCTAAGAGTGTTAATCATGGTTTAACCTTCCAGATTCCATCATTGGAAGGTGTTTTATATGAGCACTTCCCTTTCCTGCTAAAATCATAAAACTCAACCCAACTCAATACAGTTTAGTGTTTAAATTGAAGGAGTAGGTTAAGTTTTAGATTAAGAACATATACATACACACATATATACATGTGTATATATATTATATAAACATGTATTATATATATACATCCACACATCCACATATCTACATATGTATGTATATATATATGTATACAAACATACCTCACATTGAAATGATAACCTGCCTATTAAATAAAGAAGAATTGGTCAAAGAAATTCTAGTACCTTGTTATAGTTCAGATGATGTTGAATATAAATATTTAGAAATCCTTCCCAATCAAATTGAAATTGTTTGGGTCCTTATAATTATGTTGGTGTTTCCCAATCTTACATATTTCTCTGAGATCTGCATTGCTTTTTTTTCCTCATAATATGATGATCTATGAAGAGAAACTTCAATAACATTTTCTCCAGCAGCTAATATGGCTTTAATAGCTAGAGTGCTGAATATGACTTCCCAAAGATCTAAGTTGAAATCCATCTTACATTGTTACTAGCCGGTTGTGTGACCCTTACCAAGTCCTTTTACCTTTCCACCTCCCAAGGAATCTAGTGAATAAGCCATCAAAGAGTTGTGCTGTGACTTAATGAAGTTCCTACCTTGATAGTATCACGATTCCTTGATCATTTTTTTCCCCAATCTCAAGGAATGAAGCAATATTAGCAATCACAGGAAAATATCTTTAGAGGTTAAGGGGATGTTTGAAATCATTTAGTCCAACCTCCTCATTTCACATGAGATAAGTGAAGTTTAGAGAGATGGTGACATGCTAAAGTCATGCAGTAAAAAGCAGAGTAAAGCAGGATTTGAATCCCAGTCTTTGGGCTTTATGTTCAGTGGCTTCTAAAAGAATTATGTGAAGGAAAAGTTTCATTCAAGACTAAAGATTTCTCAAGTTCAACTGTTACTTCCACCAGTAAGTTTTTCTTCATTTATGTTGGTCATTGCTCCAGTGTATCGCCTTCAACTGGAAATGCCCCACCCTAACTTCCAGACATTTTAGAGTACTTTGTTTTATGACTTTCTGTCATATTAATCACAAAATAATATGCATTAAAATTGTGTTACTGTCTTTTCACCCTATTTGATATAAGCTTCTTGAAGAGAGGATCTGTGAACTATCTTTTTTTAAGCCTGTATTTTTTCTTAGAATCAATACTATGTATTGGTTCCAAATTAGAAGAGTGGTAAGTGCTAAGCAAAGAGGAGTAAGTGACTTGTCCAAGGTCACGGAGTTAGGAAGTGTCTGAGGTCAGATTTAAATGCAAGATGTCCCATCTTTGGCCTGGCTCTCAATCCATTGAGCCATCTAACTGCCTTCAGTTTGTGATTTATCTAACCTATATGCCTCCCTCCATGCCTAGCCTGATATTCTTTGTATAGTAGATGCTTAATGCATGGATTTGCTTTTGATATTATTCAATACCAATTATATTGTTTATCTGCCCTTTGCAAGTTCTCTAACCCTTAAATTTAATGTAATTAAATCCTGCCAATTCTTATTGAATGCCAACTATGTGCAAGGTCTTATATTTCACTTAAAATTAAATCTTTGCCTAATTTTATTTTGGTTAATTAACTACTGCTGGCTCAATTTTAGGTTACCGTTTTAATTACTTGTGTCCTAGAGTGACATTGAATGTTCTGATTTTTTTTATTCCACTCCCACCCACTTTCCTTCTTAAGGAAAATCTGGAGATTGCCTAATTCAGTATGCATCCTGGGGAATATAGGATTGTAGCTCTCTACCATTAATAGAATCACAGACTTAGAACTTGAAAGAGTCTTTGGAATCATCTGGTCCTACAACAGTCAAGTCATTGTACTTTGCTTCAGGAAAGTAAAGTCTAGAGAGAGAAATTCATTGTTGTCTTAGTGTATCTGAAAAGATGGCATGGATTCATGATTAGAGCACTGGATTTAGATTCCAAAAGGCTGAGGTTCAAATCTCACCCCAGATACTTCCAAGCCGTGTGACTCAAGGCAAGACACTTCATCTTTCGGTGCCCCAGTCTATTGATTGGTTAAATGAATTGACTGAATTCAATGGTGTGAGTCTGGGCAATTTCATCTGTCTTTTCCTTGAGTACGTCATCTGTAAAATGAGGATTATATTAGCATCTATTTTATAATGTGGCCTCTAGTTATATTTATGTTCCTTCCTAGTCACCCAGGGATATAAAACCCCTAAAGTAGATTGAATACTTTACTAATTTGGTAGATCTCTAGTAACTCTATTTGTCCCTTAATCTTGCCTTATTGAACAGAAATATTTCTATATAGATAAAGGTAGGTGCTGGTGGTAATACTATTAGTGAGAGAGTTATCTATTATCCAGGCAAGGAAACAATGTCTCCTTGTTGCAGGTACTTGATATGGTAGATTAAGTAAATACCTTTTGATTTACTATAAGTACCTTATTTTGTCTTGGCATTAAATTTCAATTTAATAGAATATTGGCGTCAAGTCCATCACTAACAATGATGTGAAAATAATTTAACAAATAATTGATACAAATTAGTGAGTTAGATAGGACTTTAGTGATATTTTATTTAGCTCAAATGCCTCCTTTTATGGAATAAGAAATGGTTCAAAAGAAGGGAAATGATGAGCCTAAGGCCATACAAGTAGTAAGTAGCTGAGTTAGGATTCACTTTTACCCATGCATGATATCTCATCTATTTCTATGTCTTTATATGTCATTCTTGATGCTTGAACTGTCCTATTTCTTCAGCCTTCCCTCTTGTAATCTCTAGAGCATTTCAAGACTCAGTTCAACTCTCACTTCCTATATAAGACTTTCTTAATCTCCTTCCGTCCTCTAAAAGTCACTTGAATATATTATAGACCCAGCCTGGATTTTTGGTTTAAAATATAGAGAAATCTCAGATGAGATAACTCCTTTACCAATATAGATTGGTACCTTCTCTGAAAATAGTTCCACTGATGTGTTATGTGACATTTCTAGTGACACTCAGCCAGGAAATTTATGAGGTAGGTTTTTTTTACAAAGAATTTCTGACTTTAAGGCCAGCTGGATATTATGCAATGGTATCTCTACTTTGTATAAAACTTTGACCTATAGGTTGTCAGTCCCCAGCCCCAAAGGAATGTAAGCCCCTTGAGGAAAAGGGTTCTTTAATTTTCATATTTCAATTCCTTTCACCACTTATTATTTTTTTACAACTAGTCCAGTGATTTCATAAGTATAAGGAATTCCTGGAAAGGAAATACTGTCTACCAAAAGCAGTTTATACCTTCTCTGCAACATATTATCTTAGAAAGTCACTTAGAATACTCTGTGTTTAAGTGACAAGTCTAGGGTCATTTTGTCATAATGTGCCAGTTGTAGAACTTGTCCTCAGTTCTTTAATCTAAAACCATATCTCTACCTAATCCAGTTTTTGTTAGGCACTTACTATGCACCAAGCATTGTGTTAAGTTCTGAAGATACAAATATGAAAAAGAAATATAAGGAAAACTGGATAACAGTATGACAGAAACTAAGCACAAACAAATACCTTATACCAATATAAAGTCAAGATGAGTATGTGATTTATAAATAAAGGATAATGTTATAAACAAATTAGGGGCGTATAGAATAGTTTGCCTGTCAGATCTATAGGAAAAGGAAGAATTTATATTCAACAAGATAAATAGAACTTTAGAAAAGTTATAAAAGAAATAACTTTGATTTCATGAAATTAAAAAAATGGACAAATCATACTCAATAAAACCAAGATTAAGAGGGAAATAAATAAAGGGGGGACTAAGATTTGTTTCCCAAATATGTAGAGAAATTGTGGGAATAGCATAAGAAGATTATGGGCTTCTATTCCAGTCAGGCTGTGCAATGCCCAATGTGTCCCACTTTGCAAGTCTGTGGGAAATCATAGCTTAGGAACTGCAAGACATGTAGTCTGCTCCCTAGCTAACAATTGTCATACAAAGAACTGACAGAGTCTGAATTACAGATTGAAGCATGCCATTCTTTACTTTATTTCCTCCATTAATTTTTCTCTATTGTAAGTGATATGTTTCTTTTTTCACAACATGAAGAACATGGAAATATGTATTGTTCAATGATGTGTATAGTCTATATCCTATTATCTGTCATCTTGGGGAAAGGAGAGGGATGGGAAGAAGAAGGAAAAACAAGAATCACAAAATGTCTGAAAATGACTATTAAAAATTGTATCAGTATGTTAAAAACCAAAATATGTATAGTCTTTACCCTCAAGGAACTTACAATCTAAATATGGATCCAATACACAAAGGGAGGTAGGAAAGGAGAGGGAAATAGAATCAATTAATGGATATCTTGCATGGCAGGCACTGTGTTCTGTATGGAGAAGGCCATCAATGAAAAGCAAAATAATCTAAAGGCCCAGTTTCTGGGATCTGTTAAGGAAGGCATTGGGAGGAGTTTGGTCCTCAAACTATGGACTTTGAAACAGAAGGGAGAGGAGGCTGAGGGAGTTGATGTCAGTCAAGGGCAAGGCTCTAGTTAGCAGCAAAGTGGTCATGAGCTTATCCTGAGAAGGGCATCTTGTTCTATGGGATTGAAACCAATCAGGGAACTAGATATAAGCTTTAGTTACCACTTTAATGTGGTGACTGCTTGTCTTTGTATATAATATATTTTAAATGATTGCTCTATTAAAATCATGGTTGTCTGGTGCTAAATCTAGTCGTTTTTTATAACATCTTTCTATATAAATATAAGCTTCTCAGCAATGTTTTTCACTTTCTCCATTTTAAAATTCCATTGTTATTTTAAAATTAGTGTATAAAAATCAGTGCCCTTTTAGCCCTTTCTGCTGATGTGTGTGTATCTGTTTGTATGTGTTGGTTTTGTGATAATTAAATTAAGTCTACACTGCCCATGTTTAGATTTAATCACCAAAGGTGAGAACACCTCCAATTCTGGGAGGTCCATAACCCATAACATGAGTGCTAGAGTGGGTGACAAATTAAATTCCACTGACTGCCCCCTAGGCAGTACTATGAGAATCTTCTATTGTGATTGGACATGCAAATTAGGAGGGTGGCACAGGAAGTGACCCCTTCCTTTAAAAGGAGAAGGTCCTCAGTCAGCTGGAAGCTTCTGGTGAAGAGCGAGGCTGATAAAGGAGCTCTTCTGTTCTGTGAGGGAGAGTTGAGACTTTGGTGAGACTACTTTAAATATCTCCTTTTGAGTTCCACGGGGTGAGTTTAAAGACTGAATCTTCTTGAACTTCTCTTATTTTAATAGACTCTGTGAATGAATTTTTGCTTCATTCACCTCCAGGCATCTGGCCCTCTGACTTTTGGCTGTGGGTTAATTAGATCTACCTGGATTAATTAGAGGATCAGATTTTTATTTCCTTATTTCCTCCCTCTCTTCTTAATTGTAAATAAATTTCCATAAAAGTCAATTTTGACTTGAGATTATTTTTAATCGAAGACCGATAATAGTTTAATCCTCTCACAACTATCTTTTAATATATTGAACCCAAAAAACCCCTTTTTCCCCCTTACAGTTTGGGGGGGAAGAGAACAAACTTTGTATTACAAGTGACTTTGTATTACAAGAATACAAAGAAGAGGGGGTAGCTAGATAGAGATCCAGACTTAGAGATAGGAAGTCCCCAATTGAAATTCAGTTTCAGATACTTTCTAGGTGTGTGACCCTGGACAAGACATTTAATATCTATTACCTTGTCTTTACCACCCTTCTGTTTTCAAACCAGTGTATAGTATTAATTCTAAGATGGAATATAGAGATTATTTATTTATTAAAACCCTTACTTTCCATCTTAGAATCAATACTATGTAATGGCTCCAAGGCAGAAGAGTGGTAAGGGTGGGCAATGGAGGTTAAGTGACTTGCCCAGGGTCATACAGCTAGAAAGTGTCAGATCAGATTTGAACCCAGGATCTCCTATCTCTGGGCCTGACTCTCAATCCACTAAGCTACCCAGCTACCCCTGGTGGGGATTATTAAAAAAAAGAATGCTGTTAAGATTAAAATTCTCTGGAGAGTGTTTTAATTTATAATTACTTATTAAAGTAAAAGAGCAGGTCAGATAAAGAAAAGGCATTAACCACATGTGGTAGGCTATTTCCTTTGCAAGCCTCCTTACCTAACCTCCTCCTCCAACTTACTGTGCACTTTCCTTATAGATGAACCTCCTGACATCATGACTACAAGGCCAGAAAGAACCAGATTTCCTTTCTTGACAAAGAAATTCAATTTGCCAAGAGTCACATGGGACCAGAGACAAGTGTCTTCCAAGGCCAGGGAGCCACAAGACTTCTGGCATCCTCCAAGTGGGTGCATGCTCCTAAGCCCCAGGCCTTATTCTTAACTCAGGCAAAGGTTGGGGTTGAATTGGAATCCCAGAGAACAATCTCTTATGAAACTTTCCTTTTAAAAAGGAAAAAAGGGGTACAGATTAATCTTAAATTCTTACAGTAAAAGGAAAATATTTTTTTGTCAGTCCTAGAGCTTTCCCAAATGCAAGTTCTCTTAAAGTTTGGTGGATCTTACATGAAACTGAGTAGAGAAGAGAAAGGGACTTCTTCATTCTCAATGAGGCCAGAATAGATTTTATTAAATTGTAAGGTTTCCATTCTAGTTCTCAGGTGACATATTCCATTAAATTTGGAATCCTCATAAAATTTTTTATTTTACTTCTAGGAAATTCCATTGACATTATCCTTTCATTCTGTCACCTTTCTAACAAGGTAGGGCAGGATAAACATTTTTCTTACGAT
>NW_025379532.1:0-1913 GCF_016433145.1 Gracilinanus agilis
ACTAGATGGACTATAAGGGTTGATTCTAGTTCCAAATCCTCACACATTTATGTGCTTTCTGAGATGTAATACTTTACAGTAAATCTTATTTTATTTATGAAAGAAAGCCAAGCCTTGAAAGATGTGTAAAACTAATACCTTGCCAAAGTGCTTTTAGGATGAGTTTATATATATATATATAAAATGATGAAAAAATATATATCTATATAATGATGAAATGTATCCCTAATATTTTAATTCTTCCATTCTTCCACTGGTATTGGAATTCCATTCACCAGTAGAGATGTGTTTGTATAAATTAAAATTTTCCATTTAAGTTAAATCACACATACATAAACACACACACTCCTTTCACAAGTTCAGTATTGAAAGACAGAGATAAATAAAATAATTGAAATGGTAAAGAACTAAGGATTTTGTTCACATTTAGTATCAGTAAACATTCTGACCAAAAAAACTAATGCAATCTTAGGCTGAAGCAAACAAAAATTACATTGTGACCAGCATGATAATGTCATTGTAATCAGCTCAAGTAAAATTCATTCTTAATATTACATTTAATCTATTGTCATATTTTAAGATGGCTATTAATATTCTAGAGTACCAAAAGATGGTAAAGAGAAAGACATTGCCTTTTAAAGTTAATATTTTATATTCAAATTTCCTCTTTAAAGTGAATATTCAAGAATTAATAGGATAAATTAGAAATATTGCCCTAAAGGAAAGAAGGGAGAGGAAGGTAAGTGGTGCACTGGATAAAGTGCTAAGCCTGGTGTCAAGAAGACCTGACTTGAAATCTGACCTCAGACACATTAGTGATGTGACTTGGAGGAAGTCTTTTAAACCTATGTTTGCCTCAACTTCTTAGAATTCTAAAATTGAAAAAAATAATAGCACCTATCTCTCACAGGTAAGGATAAAAATGTGACGATGTTCATAAAATGCTTAGCACAGTACCTGGCATATAGTAAGTACTATATAAACTATTGTATTTTATTATAATTATAATTTCAAATCTAGCTTTAGACATCTGGAAACTATGTGATTCTAGAAAACTTATTTAATCTTTGCCTCTGTGTCTTCATCTGTAAAATGGGGATAATAATAGTGCCTAACTCTAGGGATTCTTACAAGGATCAAATGAGATAATATTTGTAAATCTCTTAGTGTGATGCCTGTCACAAAGTAGGCATTTACTATGTGTTTATTCAATTTCCCTTTTAAGGGAAGGCAAAGTTAGACAGGGGAAAATGTGCTTGCTAATCCTGAATTCAGAGGATCTTGCTTCAAACTATAATTATTTTAGTTATTTGCTAGGTCACTCAATCTTTTTTTTCCTACTAAATTTTGTTTTTCCTCAATTATACGTAAAAACAGTTCTCAACATTTTTCAAAGAATATTGAGCCTTGAATTATTTTCCTTCCTCCCACCCACCCCCACTAAGATAGAAAACAGTTTCATATAAATTCTACTGAGTAATCATGTAAAACATTTTTCCACATTAATACTTTTATGGAAGAAAACACAAATAGAAAAAAAAAAACATTGAGAAAGAAAGAGAAAAAGTTTGCTTTGTTATGGCTTCAAACAATTATTTTCCCCTGGAAGCAGATGTTATTTTTTATCATGAGTCCTTTGGGATGTTTGGATCATTGTATTATGGAGAAAACTGTTATTCACAGTTGTCCACAGTTGTCCATTGTATAGTATTCTGTCACTGTGTATTATGCTCTTCTGGTTCTCATTTCATTTTGCTTTAGATTGTGAAAGTCTTTCCAGGTTTTACTGAGTTCCTCCTACTTGTCATTTCTTATAGAACAACAGTATTCCTTTATAATCATATGCTATAATTTGTTCAGCTATTCCTCAAATGATGGATATCCTCTCACTTTATAAATTTCCTGCCTTTGTT
>NW_025379533.1:0-1137 GCF_016433145.1 Gracilinanus agilis
GTCACAGCTGTGAAGGGGTTACAAAGAAAATCCTTGGAGCCTTCCAAGTAAAGATAGAACAGGGTTCAAGGCCGAATTCTAGCAGCCTGGATATCAGCAAGCAAATTCTGAGAATTGTAAATATACTCTATAGATATCATAAATGAATTGAGTCTTGCATTTTTTATTGGGAGGACTGCACCTGGATTAAAGAAGTCCTGTCTTGCTCTGACCTTGGCTGACTTAGGAATATTCTTAGAGTTTAGGGATCTTAATTTTCTTGTAGAGGAATTGTTAACCCAGTAACTGCTGGTTTGTTTAAAGCTTTCCAATGGGACCTATAATATTAAGAAAAGGTGTGGATCTGAAAAAAGTCAAAAGAGGAGCCTCAGATTTTTACCTTAGATGGCCCATTCTATCTGCATCTGACATGCAGTGCAGAAAAATCATACACACAGTTTTAATTGCCAATGATTTTGTAATGGGATCCAGATAAAATATCTATTACAGACTCTATTTCTCTAAATGACTCCTAATAGCCTCCTGGAGGGGTCAAGTTGTTTTTGGATTAACCTACCTGCTGGTACCAGAGCTTTTCAGGGCTCAGGTGACTAGGACCAAACACAAAGACTGCCTCAGCCTGGATTGGTCACATAGGGAATCTGGATAACAGGCCCTAAATTTGACCCTGTTTCTCCAATGGCTCTCTACAATCTTCACATATGCAGGAAAAGAATCATTGTACAACATTGTTAGCCAGACTCTGTGAAAGGAATACATTCCTAGGGACAAAGTAAATACAAAACTGGATGGTGCCTAAGGTCCAAGATTTTGATTCAACAATTCTTTCTAATATATAAGGACAGGAGACCTTTCTACTCCGGGTCTTGATAGAAGAATTAATAGAGTATATGAAAAATAAATTCTCATAGAACAATCCCCCAAAAGGCATTAAATAATCAATTCGTTCTGACCCAGTGTTACCATAACTAGGCTTATACTCTTTTTAAAAAGAGCAAAGAACAAGAGGAAAGACCTGTAGGTACAAAAATCTTTATAATAACTCTTTTTTGTAATACCCCAAAACTGGCAGATGCACCTTTACTACAGAAGGGTTAAACAAATTAAGGTACATGAATGTAATGGGATATTATTGTA
>NW_025379534.1:0-2431 GCF_016433145.1 Gracilinanus agilis
GGTTTTTATATATTTATTTTAAAGAATTGTTATCTTAAAGGATAAGGTTTTATATATTTTATTGTGAAGAATTGTCATATATATATGTATATATATATATATTTTTTTTTAAACAGGAAGACAGAAGAGGTTCTGTATGCGTGATGTTAGTCTCAATGTTTTAGCCTGCTTTTATCAGAAGGATCTAGACTTCTCAAGGATAATTTAGACCCAGAAGGTTTTTTTTTTAATCAGATTTTTTTAGACTCTGTCCCAGAATTGCTATGGAGGCAGTAACAAAGTTCATTGAGAAAGCATCTTAGCCAAAGTTTTACTACACCTGTTGAATTTGTAAGAAGTATATGTTTTTTTTTAAACATCATAGCAAGTGATTATAAAAATGAGTTTATTATTGTTTTAAAATGTGTCATTAGAAATAATGGTATTTTATTTGAATGTGCATTGTGAATCTGCTATTTTGTAAAACCCATTTACACTCACAGCTCATGCAAAGGCTTAACAGAAAATGAATCTCATTTTTGGGTGAAAAACCTTTCATTAGTTCTAAGCTATATATTTTTTGATTTTTAAAACATTCTTTTATTTTTCTTCCTTACATGTGCAATGCAATATGTGTTCTTTTCTCTCGATTTATTATCCTTGAGAGCATGTATTTTTTCCCTAAATTTTAAATTTTCTTATTGCTTTTCCTTTTAATTTTTTTAATTAGAGCAATTGATTTTTCCTTTTTTCTCATTTTGTACTGAAAGTACATATATAATCATGTTAATCCTTTTTTTTTTATTTCACAGTGATATAAGATTAATGCAAATATATGTTTGCTATAATATTGATGCATACCTGAAAAGCCTGGGACTATGGTAACCTCCCAATTATTGGTAAATATTATGGGACTAGGTGATTTAATGTCTCTCTGTCTGATTCCAGAGAAGTGCTAGAAAAGAGCCATGAGGTCTCGGAGACTGACTAAGAATCTGCTAAGTGCCAAGGAGCACAAGGTCAAAAAGACCATACAAATACAGGTGGGATTGAGGAACTCCCACGCCCATACTAAGGACTTGAACTCAGTGTGAGACTTGAAGTTGCGATGCTTAACTATGTTAAGACATAGGACTCTTAGAATTACACTGCCAGTAAAGCATTTAAGATTGGCTATCATTATGGCTCATTCCCTGAGAAGGTGAAGGCAAATCAGACCAGGGAAAGACATTCCCCTTAGTTCTCTTATATAGAGAATGGCAACTATCTATAGTCAATGGCTTCTGAATGGGTATTTGCAAATTTCTTAAATCACTTTAATTGGGCCTTGATTCAAAGGCCTGTTATAAGTTTATTTTTCCTTACATTTTTGCACATTTTACAAGTTAATTAATTTTCCCCTTTTATTTGAAATTATTATTATTATTATTATTATTATTATTATTTCTTTTGCCAATTGATTTCATACAACCCTGTGACTCTGCCATGCATCTTTAGCTGACCTGAAGTACCCTCTTCAGTGGAGAAATGTGTTATTTAGAATTTTCCTCTGGGGTGTGTGTGTTGTTTTATAATCATAATATCTATATTAAAATCTATAATGTAAAAAAAATTTAACTCTTTTAGGAGTAATTTCAGGGGGATAATGTATAATTCTCAGAATGAAATGTATGTTTTATAATCTATAATGTAAAGTTTAAATTCTTTTGAAAGTAATTTTCAAAAAATCAGTTTAACCAATATGACAGAAAAGGGAAATGATAAATTTTGGAGGGGATGTTGGAAATTGGGAAATTTGCTGGAGATGTCACTCCTTCATATTCAATTTCACTACTTGCTTCTTGGCTTGAGTTTTCTTCACTGAAGACTATTCCTCATGTTACTGGGGATTGGAGGTAGGGGTATAGCTAAAACAAAACAAAACAGACAAACAAAAATTAAAAACATACGAACAATCCAGTTTTTTTCCCCCTTGGTTTATTCCATTCTCCAAGTTCTAGTTGCAATCATTTTCTTACAACACCCCCCCAACACCTTTGAGCCACAGAATGTTAAAAATCTTGTCTTCCCAAATGACCTTTTAGATGTTACTGAGACATTTCAGAGATTACTTGAGCCACCTCTCTAATTCAACTCTAAGAAGTGTATCTAGTTTTTAACTCGTATTAGTCTAATTATTAGACTAGTTATAAATGAATTATAAATAAATTAGACTAATAGTCAAGGTGAACTAAACACACAAATTGAAAAAAAGTAGGTCTGGGCTAGCTCAACTGAAGATCTCCATTTGACTCTGGCCATCACAATCTTGTTTCCCTTCCAGAGCCCTGCCCTTCCCAACAATGATTTATGAGATGGAGAACCTCCTCATTCCTGAGCAACATGAGCCATCATTCACACAAAATTCCAGCATTCCCAAGGTCTGAAACAATTTCCCAAGTCAGCCGACCCT
>NW_025379535.1:0-9709 GCF_016433145.1 Gracilinanus agilis
TCATTAACCCCAAGTCTATTCCACTGATCCTCCCTTCTGTCTCTTAGTCAGTGAAGGGGGCATTTTTGAGAGATATTTTAGAGGTCTTGGCAACAGTTTGTATATGGCAGTTTTTAAAAATGAATTTAAATCTTTACCTGTTGTCTTAGAATTTATTGATTTTATTAGGTAATTGGGCGTAAAGGGTCACACACAAATTTATATTTTTAAAAAGTTTACTAAGTACTTAACCTTAAACCACAGGAAAACAACGCTATATTTGCAACTATTTACACACATTTTCACACCAGTCCTTGACTGTAGCTGCTTACAATGCATTTTAACATATAATACATCCTTAATAGGTTTTCTGTATATTTATCTAGCCTTTATTTATTCTTCTCCATAATAGATGTAGTCAGTTGCCAAGCATTTATTAAGCACCTGCTATGTGCCACACATTTTGCTAGGCTCTAGAAATACCAAAGAAAAAAGTGAAACCATTCTGCCCTCAAGGTCCTAAATCTCCATATTTGGAGACAACCTGAATATATACAAAATAAGTAAGTCAATGTGGGGAGTACTGGGGAAGGCACTAACAACTTAAGGGACTGGTGGAGTCAAGGAGAGCTTCATCTATAGAATGTGGTACCTGAGCTGCTCTTTGAAGGAAATTAAAGATTCTGAGAGATTGAGGTAAAGGCGTGCATTACAAGTGTAGAGAGGTAGGAATGTCATGTGATAAGCAGTAAGGAGGTTAGTTTGCCTAGACCAGAGAGTTTAAAGAGGAGTAATATGTAGTAAGACTGGAAAGCTCAGTTGAGCCAGGTTATAAAGAGTTTTCAATACTAAAATGAAGGGTTCATACTTGATTCTTATTAGAGGCATTGGGGAACTATGGGAGTTTTATTGAATAGGGAATTGAAATGGTTAGATCTGTGCTTTGGGAAAATGATTGTGCCCAGTTCTGAGAATACAAGGGCAAATATGAAACAACCCTTTCTTTTAGCTATTGTCACAAATTACACATTGCTCTTTTTGGTTCTAGTTTCTTCTGTTCACTCTGACACTGAAAGTGAATATTCTGATTCAAACTCAGAAGATGATAAAGGTATAAAACAGGAAGAAGAGAAGATAAGTGAAGTCTTAATGGATCAAAAGAGACTGGCTAAGCACAGTTCAGTTTCTTCATCTTGCAAAAAAGTATCCGCTAAAAAAATGAAAAAAGACACAACGGTAAGTGGGGAAACTTTGTTGTTTTAAATAAGAATTTTTATGTTAATATTTTATATTCTCAAAGGCTAAACAACCCCAGAGAACAGTATAGATTTTTAAAAAGAAAACTCTCTTGATGCTTTCTTCTATATTAAATACTTTATTTCAGTAGTTTTACAATAGGAAGTACACATAAAAAAAGATATAGGTGTCTGTTTAATTAGCTTCACTTTTTTTTCATAATGTGTTAATAGTGGAATTTGTTCATTTATTTTCAGTCCTCTCTTTTTTTTAATTTTTTAATCATTTATTAATATTTATTTTTAACATGGTTACATGATTCAAGCTCCTACTTTCCCCTTCACTCCCCGCTGTCCCCCCACCCATAGCCGATGCACATTTCCACTGGTTGTAACATGTGTCCTTCTTCAAGACCTATTTCCAAATTGTTAGTTGCCTTGGTGTGGTAATTTTGAGTCCACATCCCCAATCATGTCCCCCTCAGCCCATGCGTTCAAGCATTTGTTTTTCTTATATGTTTCCTCTCCTGCAGATCTTCCTCTGAATGTGGGTAGCGTTCTTTACCATACATCCCTCAGAGCTGTCCTGTGTCATTGCTTTCTGCTGGTACATAAGTCCATTACATTCGATTTTACCATAGTATATCAGTCTCTGTGTACAGTGTTCTTCTGGCTCTGCTCCTTTTGCTCTGCATCAGTTCCTGGAGGTCTTTCCAGTTGACATGGAATTCCTCCAGTTTATTATTCCTTTTAGCACAATAGTATTCCATCACCAGCATATACCACAATTTGTTCAGCCATTCCCCAATTGAAGGACATACCCTCGTTTTTCAGTTTTTTGCCACCACAAAAAGCGCAGCTATAAATATTTTCATACAAGTCTGTTTATTTATGATCTCTTTGGGGTACAAACCCAACAGTGGTATGGCTGGATCAAAGCGCAGGCATTTTTTTATAGCCCTTTGAGCATAGTTTCAAATTGCCAGCCAGAATGGTTGGATCAGTTCACAACTCCACCAGCAATGCATTAATGTCCCAATTTTGCCACATCTCCTCCAGCATTCATTACTCTCCCCTTCTTTCATTTTAGCCAATCTGCTAGGTGTGAGGTGATACCTCACAGTTGTTTTGATTTGCATTTCTCTGATTATTAGAGATTTAGAACACTTTCTCATGTGCTTATTGATACTTTTGATTTCTTTACCTGAAAATTGTCTATTCATGTCTCTTGCCCTTTTATCAATTGGGGAATGGCTTGATTTTTTTATATAATTGATTTAACTCCTTGTATATTTGAGTAATTAGACCCCTGTCAGAATTTTTTGTTATAAAGATTTTTTCCCAATTTGTTGTTTCCCTTCTGATTTTGACTACATTGTTTTTGTTTGTACAAAAGCTTTTTAGCTTAATATAATCAAAGCCATTTAATTTACATTTTATAATTTTCTCTAACTCCTGCTTGGTTTTAAAATCTTTCCTTTCCCAGAGATCTGACAGGTATACTATTTTGTGTTCACTTAACTTATTTATAGTTTCCCTCTTTATATTCAAGTCATTCACCCATTCTGAATTTATCTTGATGTAGGGTGTGAGATGTTGATCTAAACCTAATCTCTCCCATATTGTTTTCCAAATTTCCCAGCAGTTTTTGTCAAATAGTGGATTCATGTCCCAAAAGTTGGGCTCTTTGGGTTTATCATACACTGTCTTGCTGATGTCATTAACCCCAAGTCTATTCCACTGATCCTCCCTTCTGTCTCTTAGCCAGTACCATATTATTTTTTTTTTAATTTTTTTTTTAAAAACCCTTACCTTCTGTCTTAGAGTCAATACTGTGTATTGGTTCCAAGGCAGAAGAGTGGTAAGGGTGGGCAATAGGGGTCAAGTGACTTGCCCAGGGTCACACAGCTGGGAAGTGTCTGAGGCCAGATTTGAACCTAGGACCTCCCGTCTCTAGGCCTGACTTTCAATCCACTGAGCCACCTAGCTCCCCCCATATTGTTTTAATGACTGCTGCTTAATAGTATAGTTTAATATCTGGTATTGCTGGGCCCCCTTCCTTCACATTTTTTTTCATTATTTCCTTTGATATTCTTGATCTTTTGTTATTCCAAATGAAATTTGTTATAGTTTTTCCTAATTGAGTAAAGAAGTTTTTTTGTAATTTGATAGGTATGGCGCTAAATAGGTATATTAATTTGGGTAGTATGGTCATTTTTATTATGTTAGCTCGTCCTACCCATGAACAATTAATGGCTTTCCAATTGTTGAGATCCAGTTTTATTTGTTTGGAAAGTGTTTTGTAGTTGTGTTCCTATAATTGCTGTGTTTGTTTTGGTAGATAGATTCCCAAGTATTTTATATTGTCTAGGGTGATTTTAAATGGTGTTTCTCTTTCTACCTCTTGCTGCTCTGATGTGTTGGAAATATGTAGAAATGCTGATGATTTATGTGCATTTATTTTGTATCCTGCAACTTTGCTAAAGTTGTTGATTATTTCTACCAGCTTCTTAGTTGATTCTCTAGGACTTTTTAAGTAGACCATCATATCATCTGCAAAGAGTGATAGCTTAGTCTCCTCATTGCCTATTTTGATACCTTCAATTTCTTTTTCTTCTCTAATTCCTACTGCTAGTGTTTCTAGTACTATGTTGAATAATAGAGGTGATAATGGGCATCCTTGTTTCACTCCTGATCTTATTGGTAAGGCTTCTAATTTATCCCCATTGCATATAATGCTTATTGATGGTTTTAGGTATATACTGTTTATTATTTTTAGGAAAGGTCCTTCTATTCCTATACTTTTCAGTGTTTTCAATAGGAATGGATGCTGTATTTTGTCAAAGGCTTTTTCAGCATCTATTGAGATGATCACGTGATTTTTGTTTGTTAGACTGTTGATATGGTCAATTATGTGGATGGCTTTCCTAATGTTGAACCATCCTTGCATTCCTAGTATAAATCCCACCTGATCATGGTGGATGATCTTCTTAATTACTTGCTGGAGTCTCTTTGCTAATATTCTATTTAAGATTTTTGCATCTATGTTCATTAGGGAGATTGGTCTATAGTTTTCTTTCTGTTTTTGGTCTACCTGGCTTTGGGATCAGTACCATATTTGTGTCATAAAAGGAATTTGGTAGGACTCCTTCTTTGCTTATCATATCAAATAATTTGTATAGTATTGGGATTAATTGCTCTTTGAATGTCTGATAGAATTCACTTGTGAATCCATCAGGTCCTGGTGATTTTTTCTTAGGGAGTTCTTTGATGGCTTGTTCAATTTCTATTTCTGATATGGGATTATTTAGGTATTCTACTTCTTCTGCTGTTAATCTAGGCAATTTATATTTTTGTAAATATTCATCCATATCTCCTAAATTGTTATATTTGTTGCCATATAATTGGGCAAAATAGTTTTTAATGATTGCCTTAATTTCCCCTTCATTAGTGGTGAGGTATCCCTTTTCATCTTTAATACTGTAAATTTGGTTTTCTTCTTTCCTTATTTTTTATTAGATTGACCAGTACTTTGTCTAATTTATCTGTTTTTTTCAAAATACCAGCTTCTAGTCTTATTTATTAATTCAATAGTTCTTTTACTTTCGATTTTATTAATTTCTCCCTTGGTTTTTAGTATTTCTAATTTAGTTTTCATCTGGGGGTTTTTAATTTGCTCGCTTTCTAATTTTTTGAGTTGCATACCCAATTCATTAATCTCTACCCTCCTTAATTTGTTAATATATGCACTCAAGGATATAAATTTCCCCCTGAGTACTGCCTTGGCTGCATCCCACAGAGTTTGGTAGGATGTCTCATCATTGTCATTCTCTTTAATGAAATTGTTGATTGTTTCTATGATATCTTCTTTGACAAATTGGTTTTGGAGAATCATATTGTTTAATTTCCAATTGGTTTTTGATTTGCCTGTCTGGGTGTCCTTACTAATTATTATTTTTATTTTATTGCATTATGATCTGAGAAGGTTACATTTATTATTTCTGCTCTTTTGCATTTGTTTGCAATGATTTTTTGCCCTATTACATGGTCAATCTTTGTGAATGTACCATGTGCAGCTGAAAAGAAGGTGTATTCCTTTTTGTCCCTATTTATTTTTCTCCACATATCAATTAAATCTAATTTTTCTAGGACTTCATTCACCTCTCTTACCTCTTTCTTATTTATTTTTTGGTTTGATTTATCTAGATCTGAAAGAGGAATATTTAGATCTCCCACTATTATGGTTTTACTATCTATTTCCTTCTTGAGCTCTGCCAGTTTTTCCTTTATGAATTTGGATGCTATACCACTTGGTGCATATATATTGAGCAGTGTTATTTCCTCATTGTTTATACTGCCTTTAATCAGGATGTAATGATCTTCCCCGTCTTTTTTAATCATATCTATTTTTACTTTGGCTTTGTCAGAAATCATAATAGCCACTCCTGCCTTCTTTTTCTCATTTGATGACCAAATGATTTTGCTCAAGCCCTTAACCTTAAACTTGTGTATGTCCACCCACCTCATATGTGTTTCTTGTAGACAACATATGGTAGGATTTTGGTTTCTGATCCACTCTGCTATTTGCTTCCGTTTTATGAGTGAGTTCATCCCATTCACATTCAGAGTTATAATTATCAGTTGTGCATTCACTGACATTTTTATATCCTCCCCTAGACCCACCCCTTCTTCTTACACTATTTTCTTTTAAACCAGTGGTTTGCTTTGAGCAGGTATCCCTTATCCCTTCCCTTAATTGACTTCCCATTCTGCCCCCTCCCTTGTTATTCCCCACTTTTTGTTTTTAAAGGCCTAATGAGTTCCCTCCCCCTTCTCCCCTCCCTTTTTTGACCTTCCCACTCCCCTGCTCCCCTTGGTTTATCCCTTCTGACTTTCTCAGTAGGGTTAGATAGAGTTTTTTATCCCAATGGATAATAAAGCTACTCTTCCCTCTCCGGGTTGATTACACTGATAGTAAGGTTTAAATATTATCTCTTAATGCTCTCTTCCTCTCCTTCTTATAATAGTATTTATCCCCTCCCCTTCCCATGCCCTCTTTGTGTGTAATAGAATATCCTATTTTTCTTATTTATTCAGATTTCTCTTGGTGTCCCCTACTATTCACCCCCTTCTTTCCCACCCCGTATATCATCTTAGACCATTTTGTATTCCACCCTCTCTCTATGAATTATTCTTCTGATTGCTATAATAGTTAATACTATTATAGTGAATAGAGTTCACTACAGAGAATTATACATAGCATTTCTCAACATGGGAATACAGATAATTAGATCTTATTTAAACCCTTAAAGAGTCAAATTTTAAAAATTATGAGTTTTCTTTCTTTTCCCTCTGTTTCTTATTTACCTTTTCATGTTTCTCTTGATTTTTGTGTTGGATATCAAACTTTCCATTTAGTCCTGGTCTCTTTTGTGCAAATACTTGGAAATCTTCAATTTTGTTGAATGCCCATACTTTCCCCTGGAAGTATATAGTCAGTTTCAATGGGTAGTTGATCCTTGGTTGAAGGCCCAGCTCTCTTGCCTTTCTGAATATCGTATTCCACGCCTTGCGGTCTTTTAGTGTGGAGGCTGCCAGATCCTGTGTGATCCTGATTGATGCTCCTTGATATTTGAATTGTCTCTTTCTGGCTTCTTGTAAGATTTTTTTTTTTTTCCTTGAATTTGGCTATTATATTCCTGGGTGCTGACTTTTCTGGGTCCAGTGTAGAGGGTGATCTATGGATCCTTTCAATGTCTATATTGCACTCTTGTTGTAGAACTTAAGGGCAATTTTGCTGAATAATTTCTTTAAGAATGGAGTCCAAGTTTCTATTAATTTCTGCTTTTTCTGGAAGACCGCTAATTCTTAAATTGTCTCTTCTAGACTGGTTTTCTTGGTCTTGTTAATATGAAAAATGATAGATGCTAGTATAAATATATATATTAGTATTTTAATTAAAGCCATGTTGATAGATAAAATCATTAGACCACGCGCTTGTAAGCATTCAAAACTGCCGCCTCCATACTGTCTCCTAGCCAAGCGCCCACTCGCCAAAGAAGAGGCCACTCCCTCCTAACCCAGGAGATTTAAGCCCTCCCCTGCGTCAAGACGTCGGAAACGGAAACCAGTTGGACCATGTTGGATCACGGGAAATGTAGTTTTATACATTTCCCAAATCCACTTGTTACAGTCTGTCACTTTTTCATTGAGATATTTCTATTTTATCAGTCTTTTGAGTTTGTTTTATTTGTTCTTGTTGTCTTGAGAGATCATTGGCTTCTAATTGCTCAATTCTAGCCTTAAGGGACTGGTTTTTAGCTATAATCTTTTGGCTTTTGGCTATGATCTTTTGGTTTTCGTTTTCAATCTGGTCGTTTCTGGTGTTCCGTTTGCTTATCAGTTCGATTTCTGAGCCTCACTTTCCAGTTGCAAAATTCTGCCTTTTAAACTGTCATTTTCTTGCCAGATCTCTTCCATCTTCCTCAACATCTCATTTTTGAACTCTTCTATAGCTTGTGACCAGTTTTCATTTTTTTGGGAAGTTTTGGATACTTGTGTGTCCTTCTCTGTTGTCTGGATTTTCTCTGTGTAAAAGTTGTCGAGTATTCCAGAGTTTTTCTTGATAATCTTTTTCTTCTGGGGTTCTTGGCTTGCCATCGTTAGCCCCGCCCCTTCTCAGCTTTGTCTTCACACTCAGGGTCTGCCTGCGCTTTCTAAGCTCCCGGGGGCTCCGGTCTCCTTGTCCTCGGGGTCAGGTCTCCTGGTAGTCCCCGGTCTGCCCTTCTGTCTGAGGCTCCTTCAGCAGACTCAGGGGCTGCTTCTACAGCCGCGCTCCCATCTGCACAGGGTCCCCACTTGAGGTCCAAGCCTGCGCTGGAGATCTTTGTCCGCGCCTAGGGCTCTGCCTTCACCCGTGCAGACGCTCGGGAAAGTCCGTGCTCTTTCTTTAGCCACTTGGGGTCCTAAGTCTTGCAGCTCTCAGGTACAAGCCCTTAAGCTGCCAGTGACTTACTGGGTGCCCCAATCCTGCTTTCACTCTTGTGCGTTGGCCTTGGAGGTGTATGTGGTGTGGGGGGTGGGGGAGGGTCTTCCTCTCGCGTTTTAGTGAGAGCTGTTTCACCCCTTTATAGCGTGGAAATGCCCCGATTCCATGTACCTTCAATGCTGCGCCCAGTTGTGGGGTTCTTTCATTAATCTGGATTCGTTTTTATGTCCCTTTGAGGAGTCCTGTATGCATCGGTTAAGAGAGATCGAGCAGCTGCTCCTTACTCTGCCGCCATCTTAACCGGAAGTCCTTCAGTCCTCTCTTAACTCTTTTTTACTCCTTTTGGGGTTTTCTTGGCAAAGAAACTGCAATGGTTTGCCACATCCCTTCTCTAGCTTATTTTACAGATGAGGAAACTTAGGCAAACAGGGTTGAGTGATTTGCCAGTCACACAGCTAGTTTCTTAGGCTGGGTTTGAACTCAGGAAGATGAGTCTTCCTGACTTTAGGCCCAACACTATTTTTTGTGCCATCAAGCTGTCTAAATATTACCAAAAATGTGTTATTTCAAAAGCTCTGAATTTCTATTAGAGAAATTAGGAACAATTAATTTTTGCCTCAGTATTTTCCACATTACAATTTTGTCTTATTTTAACTTTGTTCTCTACATTCAAACTGCATTGAGATGTTTTATTTGTCTCCTTCACCCCTTTCTTTGCTCATTCTTTATTCCTAATGGTGAATGTTCCTGACAACCTCTTTAACAAGCATTATTTGTGGTAGTATGAGCTATTTTAAGAAATTATTGATGCTTTTTTCTTTTTTTTATACCACAGACATTTTTCATTGTGCTTTCCTTTTAACAAAGAAAAACATTCATGCAAAATTGACAAAAGTTGACCATATTTGTTCACAATTTTTCTTTTCTTCTCTGTTATTATTCTTTTACTTAATTTGATGCATTTCTTAATTTCTTAAAGGATGTATAAGCTGCTGGATTTTATTAGAACCGTTTAAATTTATTGATACCTTTTTATTTTTGTCATATTCTTGAAATTATCACGATATCCCTTTGCTGTGACCTTTCATTCTTCTATTTTGCTGAAAAACATTATACTAAACTTTTCCCTAAAACAAAGCCCCATCTTTTTGTAAAAGATATTTAAAAATTCTGAACTTACCAAATAAAATAAGATATCCATATACAAAGTAGAACAGAAAAAGAGGATTCTGCATGAAATTGCAAGCCTCTTAACAGTTTGCTTTTCCTTTTGAGTGTATAATAAATTCAATGTATAAGTTTCAAAGCTGTCTTATCTATCTGTTTCCTTCTGGACTTTCTTCTGTTTTTTCTTGTTCATTTAGAAAAAATGCTTAAGTAACCCATTTTCTTTTTTTTTTTTCTTTTTTTTTTTTTTTTAAACCCTTGTACTTCGGTGTATTGTCTCATAGGTGGAAGATTGGTAAGGGTGGGCAATGGGGGTCAAGTGACTTGCCCAGGGTCACAC
>NW_025379536.1:0-5192 GCF_016433145.1 Gracilinanus agilis
TTCCTTCCTTCTTTTCTTTCTTTCTTCCTTCCTTCCTTCCTTCCTTCCTTCCTTCCTTCCTTCCTTTCTTCCTCTCTTCCTCTCACTTTCTCTCTTTTTGTCTTCCTTCCTTCCTTCCTTTCTTTCTTTCTTTCTTCCTCTCTTCCTCTCACTTTCTCTTTTTTTGTCTTCCTTTCTTTCTTTCTTTCTTTCTTTTTTTCTTCCTTCCTTCCTTCCTTCCTTCCTTCCTTCCTTCCTTCCTTCCTTTCTTTCTTTCTTCCTTTCTTTCTTTCTTTCTTTCTTTTTCTTTCTTTCTCTTTCTTTCTCAATTAATGCCAGCCACACAGATTACTTACTGTTTGAGTGGACTAGTCCTCCCTTCAACATTATCTCATCCCTACACACCTCCCCACCACCACCCAGATTCTAGTCCCAAGCTGTAGTAGGCAGAAACCAAGCAAACAGAAGAAAGCCATGCCAACTTCGCCAAGAGGAAAGAAATGTAAGATCCCAAGTAAATTTACTAAGCTTGCTTTCTTCTCCAGTTCATCCTTGTCTCATCAAAGTACTCAAAAACACACACATACACACAAGTCCATTGCCTCTCCCTCCCTCATCTTCATCCCTATTTTGAACATAAAAACCACATGCAAAGACTTTTTTTTTCTGAAGGCCCTGCCAGCAGCTGTCCTTGTCATACATGGGTATGGAAAAATGATCTGTGCAACACTGATCCACATGGGTAAATCCTGTCCCTCCCTCCTCCACTCCAGGCCCAAAAGCAATCTTCCCCAGGATTCATCAAAAGAGTCTAATGGCATGCAAGGCAGATGCTACAAGCAAAATGATTTCTTGCAAATTCCATTGTGAGAAATCTTCCATTGTGAAAAATCAGTTCAAAGGGTTACTAAGCTTTCCTTGCTCCCCTCCCCACCACCTCCCCACCCTCCCCCCATCCCTGAGCTATTTCCCGCCTAAGAGAATGATCTATAGACCCCCATTCTACAGGCAAGTCTTGTTCACTCTGTAATTAAGTTGGAGCCTCTCTGCACGGATCCAATGCCAGCCTGTGAGATTGCTTTGGCTCTGTGGTTGGGGGGAGGGGGAGAGGAAAATTCGGGGAGGACCCCGGGGCAAGCCAGGAAATCACAGGGGCTTTTAGAATTCAATTTGAAAACTCTACCCTGCATCACAGAATTACAAGCTGGAAAGATTCTTAGAGATCATATATGCCAGTCCCTCATTATAAACCAGTCAGTCAATAAACAATTATGAAATGCCTACTATGTGTTCTCTCTGTTCATAAGTGGGGGAAAGGGACATTAAAGCTCATTATAATAAATGAATGGAGACTGGTCACTCTGGGAGGGCTTAACGGAAGAGGCGACCTTCTGAAGGAGAGAAGAAAAAACACATTTTTGTAAAGAAATCTTCCCAAATCCAGCTTTGAAAATATGAGCTGAGCTGGGGGGGGGGGGGGGGTGAGGAGGGGAGGGAGTGGGGAAGTGTTTCACATTTCTTTCAGAGATTGATTCAATTTTTCAGAGTGGTGTAATGGAAAGAGTAGAGAATATGAAGTCAGAAGACCCAGGTCCAAATCCTGGCTTTGATATTTAAAACCTGAATAACCTTGGTTAAGTTCTTCCCACTTGGGGCTCCAGTTTTTGGATGTCTCTTAATTATAGTATCTTCTCTCTGTTGATTATTTCCAGTTTATCCTGTATATAGCTTATTTGTATATAGTTATTGAGCATAATTGAGAAATTTTAATGGGTTTTAATGCCTCGATTAGGAAGAATCATCTTGTATCCATGAGGAGGAGGAAGAAGGGGAGATGTAGTTCTGTGATTCTCTGAATAATGCATGCTCTGGGAGCCACATTTAACGAAAGGCATTGACAAAAATAATTAGAGGAGGTCAACTAGGATGGTGAAGAGATTGGAAACCATGCCTAGTTAAAGAACTAGAAATTTCTGGAAAAGAACAACCTGAAGAAGAGAAGATTGGGGGATGGGGTAAGCCAATAACTGTTTCCAGATATTTGAAGGGTTTTTATGAAGAAGATGGATTATAAGTGTTCTACTTGGCACTGGAGGATAGAACTAGGAACTATGAGTGGAAGTTCCAGAAAATCTAATATTGGTTAAAATAAAGGAAAAAATGTCATTACACTTAGAACTGTCCAATAGTGGGACTGGATGATGCCTTAGAACAGGGGTCGGCAAATTTTTTGGCTGTGAGAGCCATAAACACCACATTTTTTAAAATGTAATTTCGTGAGAGCCGTACAGTGCTCACAGTGCGCGCTCCTATAGCAGCGCCTGAAAAAAAATGGACTTTATGGCTCCTGCAGAAAGAGCCATACGTTGCTGACCCCTGCCTTAGAAGGTACTGGGTTCTCTAACCTTATCCCTGTAGATTTTTAAATAAAGGTTGGATGACGACTGTTTAGAGACGCAAAAAGAAGGGATTTTTAGTCAAGTATAGATTAGACTAGGTGGCTCAGTAAATAGAATGTTGAATCTGGAATGAGAAAGATAGTTCAAATCTGGCCTCAGACAAACTTATTAGCTGTGTGCCCCTGAGCAAGTCATTTAACCCTCTTTGCTTTAATTCACTGAGGGAAATGGCAAACTACTTCAGTAACTCTGCCAAGAATACTCCATGGGCAGTATTGGTTCAATATGGTCCACAAGGTTATGAAGAATCAGGTACAACCGACTTTTTGAACAACAATGACAATTGACTTTTTTAAATTGCTTACAATGATCCCAGTATGAAGATCCAGATACAAAAAGAAAAAGAAAAAAAGAAAAAAGATATTACCTTACCTCCAGGAAGAACACACAAAGAGGAATGGTGACAAGGAAGGAGCACTTTGGTTTGGAAAGTTATAGAATTTGTGGAGTAGATGGGTACATACCATCCAAGAACAATGGCAAAGTTGATTTCATTATGGCTCATAGTTCTAGAACTGGTATGGGTTGAGGAGAAAGGGATGTTGGCAAGGCTTTGAAGGAGATGTCCAAAGAGTCAGGAGTAGAGTAATACATGGCTGGAACTCTCCCTGAAATAGCAGTCCTAGAAAGGAGAGAAGGAGCTCCAGGACAAAAGTTTCTCCACTGCTGGAGGATAAGATGATGGTTGTCCAGGAGAAGGAGAAGGCCAAAGGGTAAGAGTAAAGAAGTTGTTTCTGAAATTGTGGAAAGAAAGCTGGATTTGGCATCAGAGGACCTGAGTTACTATCTGGCTTCTGATGCTCTGTTGTACGCTACATGTATGCTTTGGGGCCAATCACTTGAACTCAGTTTCCTCATCAGTAAAGTGAAGATGTTGAACTAGCTGCTCTCCAACATCCCTCATATTTCCGAATCTATGATCCTATGACCTCTTGAGTTTTCTTCCAACTCAGAAATTCTGTAATTCTTTCAACTCATGTCTCCCATTGCTTTCAGCTATTGGTGCCTGAAGAAAATCTGCACAGAGACTGTCTGGAGGTACCTCCCATTTGTTCTCATCCCTGTGTGTTGTTCTGAAGTCCTCCCCCTCCACCACCACCTCCAGTACACCCACTCACTTCCACAGCCTTGCTGTGTGCCTGCTCTCTTCTCACCCTGCTCTCTCCAGCTGCCACCCCCAATTCAATTTCCCTTCTGCCCTCCTGCCAAAGCATTTTTGTACCCCTCTGTATCCCTCTCTCCCTTTTTTCTATGTATTATTCTTTCTGTTGAATTTTCTCCCTCCTTTTTTTCCCTTTTCCCTTTTGTCTTTTAATGTTCACTGTTATCTTCATTAGTATTTTCTCCCTCCTTTTTTTCCCTTTTTCCCTTTTGTCTTTTAATGTTCACTGTTATCTTCATTAGTATTTTTACTTGCAATCTTTTACTCTCCCACTACATGCAAGTTCTGTAAGTCAGTTACCCTTCCCTACCTTACCTAAAAATGGTGAAATTGAGATTTCTTCAGTGTCTTCTGCTTTGGGAGAGAATCTATGGGATGTGGGAGACTGAATACTCACCTGTCTATTATTACTACACTAGTCTCCTTCCCATGTTTCCACTCTTGATCTCCCATAAATAAACAGATAGATGCACACACACAGACATATACAAACCCCTGTACCTTCAGTTTAGTGCAATTAGCCAAGATATTCCTTGACCCATTCTCCTTGGTTTGTCTATTTGGGGTAACAATATTAGGTGAGTGTATACACTCTCTAGTTTGCAAGCTTTCCTTTTTACACTGTGCACTAGATTTGGGATCAGAAGACAGGTTTGAATTCCAGTTTTGCCACTTGTAGTTCTGGGACCATCTGTGGTCTTTGCCAAAGAGTCAGTAGAGTTATCCAACTCAGGTGGTGTTCTTGGTTTGGTACCAGACTGACTGAGTCATCAGAGTAATCAAGAATGTTCAAGGATTAGGGATGAGGTCCAGGGGCTACAGTCTTTAAAATGTAAGATTCCCTGGGGCAGCAGCAAGGTGGCTCAGTGGATTGAAAGCCAGACCTAGAGACAGAGATCCTGGGTTCAAATATAGTCTCAGACACTTCCTAGCTGTGTGACCCAGGGCAAGTCACTTAACCCCCTTTGCCTACTATTACTAGCCCTTACCACTCTTCTGCCTTGGAACCAATACACAATATTAATTCTAAGATGTAAGGTAAGGGCATATATATGATTATCTTTGAGAAGCAGGTTAGTAGAATACTGGTGATCCAGGATTGTTGGGTGGCACAGTATGTAGAACTCTGGTCAGGAAAACCCGAGTTCAAATAGTTACTAACTACTAGGCAAGCCACTTAACTTCCATCTGCCTCAGTTTCCTCATCTCCAAAATGAGGATTATAATAGCACCTAAGTCCCAAGATTATTATGAGGATCAAGTGAGACAATAATTGTAAAGTGCTTAACATAGTGCCTGGCACATAATAGATTCTATATAAATAATAATCATCATCATCATCATCATCATTGGCTATTCATGGAAAGTCTGAAAGAAAACAGCAGTTGGAGTAAGAAAACCAAAGATTTAGACCCCAAGTTAAATACTTGGGAATTCCATGACCAAGAATAAATCACTTATTTCTGTGAGCCTTGGTTTCTGCATCTGTTAAGCTGGAATTATTGTGAGGAATGCACTCTGCACAGCTCAAGGAGGAGAGAGAGAGAGAGAGAGAGAGAGAGAGAGAGAGAGAGAAAGAGAGAGAGAGAGAG
>NW_025379537.1:0-1864 GCF_016433145.1 Gracilinanus agilis
CTAGAATATGTCCTGTTATTAAGGATCATTATTTCATGTCAAATCTCCTTCCTCATTGGAAAATTTTAACTACTGGAAAGTCATTTTCCTATTTATTATTAAGCCACAAATATGCCCACTGTAACTTGTACCCTAAATATAAATACAACTAGAAGAGGTTTTTTTCCATTTTTGTAGCAATAATTTACTTTTTTTCTACAAGGACAGCCCATCACATATTTGAAAATAACTCATTTTGGTGTTTTCTTCTCCAAGCTCAATATTGTCATTTCCTTTAGTCTTTAAACTTCCAGTAAACACTTCCTTTTTAGTAGTCCATGTCCACCACTTAGAGGGTGGTATTCAGAAATAAAAAGTATTTTTCATCTATTAAGTGTGTTGAATTTATAAATAGCTATACCACTCTGCGGGCTAATATTGGGGTTATCATCAATTAGTGGTGTCATCCCTGATATCACTTATACAGATTGAAAATAAAGAGTTCAATTAATTTGAAGAATATTTTCAAAGTAAATTGAATTAAGAATTACACTGTAGTTATGTTTCTTCTTTGGTTTTAGACCAGAATTAAGTTTTCAATGGCATAAGGAGCTCCTAGTAAAGAATTCCCAGAACCCATTCAGGATGGTATCTACCATAGAACTTACTTTTAGAAAATTGCTTGAGTTCCCAAGATATTAAGTGAATTGCTTGACATCATAGTGTTAATATGTGCCAGAGATAGAACTTGAACCTAATCTCTGATCACAAGGCTAGCTTTATATGCTCAATGTTACCCCACCTCTTATAATTGTCAATATATTTACAAGTCAATGTAATTTTTCTACTTTTCAAAAATATTTTATAAGTTTATAAAATATTTCCATGATGTAGTCATTGTTAAGATCCCCTCAAAGCAAATGAAAACAATTTCTATAATATTCTATCAAAGTTTAAACAACTCAGTTGTTCCAAATGCTTTTCCCTCTATTGCCAAATGGACTTTCCTTCTTCCATAGCATAAAGCATAAACAATCCGATAATTGTGGAAGATGGAAAGATCACTTTGGAATCATTTGAACATTTAGCCATGCTTAAAAGAAGCATCTAGAGTACTGAGTTCTTATTGCACCTTGAGTAAGCTCTCTGTTAACAAGATGTGTATTTCTGCACTAGGAGGGAGAAAAGTAACTATAGAGGATCATGTTGGTTCTATGATTGGCTAGCAGTTAGAAATGATTGACAGGTGTAGCAAACCCCATGGGGCAATTCTCAATACAGGGGATTGATAGTTATGTAAGCACTCTACAATCACATCCAGACTGGGCCCCTAGGCTATATAACTTTTTAGACTTTCACACTTTCAGTATTTAGAAAGGTCTATGCACAAAAATTGCCATTTTTTCAGTCAGTCATTCAACAAATGTTTATTGATCAAGGTACTGTGTTGGGAGAAGACAAATATAGAAAACATTGTCTCTGCCCTCAAATAGCCTTTCCCCCAAAGTGTTTTTGTTTTAGCTCTATGGGAAGCCCCTAAACAAAAACACTAGTCAAAAAGCTTAAATCATCAGAAAAGCACTAGACTTTGTGAGAAAATTGGTATGGGGTTCTAGTGTCAGCACTACCTGTAATCTTTTAAGTCACTTAATGTCTCCAGTCTACAATCCCCCCATTTGTTAAATTAGGCAGCTGGACCAGAAGAACTCTAAGGTCTCTACCCTCTCTCACATTTTATGATTCTAGGTGAACACAGCCTGAATTTGAAGCAGTAGCTCATCCACTAAGATCCAAAGTGATTCCCTTTGATTAGGTCCAGTGCTGACCTGAGAAAGGGAATTCAACTCTCTCTCTCTCTCTCTCTCTCTCTCTCTCTCTCTCTCTC
>NW_025379538.1:0-4860 GCF_016433145.1 Gracilinanus agilis
AGGAGAAGGAGAAGGAGAAGGAGAAGGAGAAGGAGAAGGAGAAGGAGAAGGAGAAGGAGAAGGAGAAGGAGAAGGAGAAGGAGAAGGAGAAGGAGAAGGAGAAGGAGAAGGAGAAGGAGAAGGAGAAGGAGAAGGAGAAGAAAGAAAGAAGAAGAGAGGGAAGGAGGGAGGAAGGAAAGAAGGAAGAAGAAAGGAAAAAGGGAAGTAAAAGGAAGGAATAGAAAAGAAAAGAAAAAAAGGAAGACTGGAAACTTTTCCCCAGAGGCTTGAAACAGGAAAGTCTTCACTGCTGGTGACTTCAGAATCACCAGAACCACATTACTAGTGCAGAAGGAGCACTGGAAGAAGAGTGAGAGGATAGATGGGAGTCTAGAGTGCAAAAATATAACTGAAAGGATCTTTCTACCTTTTCTCTACATGGGTACACTATCCTCTAGAAGAGGATCATGACTCTGTGTGTGTGTGTGTGTGTGTGTGTGTGTGTGAGAGAGAGAGAGAGAGAGAGAGAGAGAGAGAGAGAGAGACAGAGACAGACAGAGATAGAGATAGAGACAGAAACTTTGCAATTTTGATCCATTCATTGGAGGAGCTAAGTGAGAGGAAGCTGTATCACCAGTTTAAGCTAGGATTTCATATCTGACTGCTGGCTGAGCTCATGCCCCTCTTCCCGGAAGATAGGGTGCCCTTGGAGGCAACAATAAAGGACCTGCTATTATGAGGTTTGTCTGAGGAGGGGGACTATGCTTTTGCTTATTGTTTTCTTTCCAGAGAATCTCATATCTCTATTAAATATAATGAAAATAAACACAATCATTGAGGCTCTATCTCTGGTGGGAATTTCATAGTTGATTTAGTTTAAACCCAGCATTTTATAGACAGGGAAGCTAGGTCCCAGAGACCTAAAGTTCCTTGGTAAAGCCTGCACAGGTAGTGGGATCAACCTTTAGGCCACTGATTCTCTTGCTACAGTGGCTTGAAGGATAACTTTTTATATATAATAAAATAAATTATATTCATTCGAACATTTGATGCAATATCATACTGTGGTTGTGGTTTCTCATCCAGAAGATTGCAGACAGCAAATAATACTCCCAAGTTTCAATAGTCCCTTGAAGTCCTATAAGGCTTGACAGTTTTTTCCAAGTGCCTTTCCTTATTTATTCTTAACACACCAAATTTGAGTGTTAGACAGGATGGAGATGAATACTCTCTCTTAGAAGGTGAGTAAACCAAGGCACCAATGGAGAAAATGGGTGGCAGGTCTAGGAAGTTCACGTGTTCACAGGCCTAAGAAGTGACTGTTGTCATGCCATCTCCTGATGTCTTACTTAACAAGCTCTGTGTAACTGTGCTCACTCTAGACTTCTGCCATCTTGAAGTCTTACCATTCCCAGCTCCTCGCCCTGGAAACTCCCTCCAGGCTTGGGATTGACACATTGGAAGCAGCTTCCCTCTTGACCTCTCCTCCCAGAACCTTTGTTTTAATGAGGGCCCCAAGGCTAGTCTGGTTTCATTTCTTTCTAGACTTCAGCACTCTGGACTTCCTCCAGCAGGTCTTTCCTGACAAGGTAACTTTTTTCTCCCTCTGCCCCACTTTTAGCTTCCTTTTCTATTCTATCTGCCTCCATTAGACTTAAGATTCTTGATGGCAGGGACAAAGCTACTTGTCTCTGTATCCCCTTGTTAGCACAATGATTTTTGTTGTTCAATTGGGTCCAATTCTTCATGAACCCACACTGAGTTTTCTTGGCAAAGACACTGAAGTGGTTTATCATTTTGTTCTCTATTGGATTAAACAAACAAAGGTTAAGTGACTTGCCTAGGCTCACACAGCAAGTGAGTGTCTGAAGCCAAATTTGAACTAAGGTCCTCCTGACTCTTGGCCCCATGCTCTGTCTACTGAGTCATCTAACTACCTTTAGCTGAGGCACGATAATTGGCATGTAGCAACAGCTTCATATGTGCTTTTTTTTAACCCTTAACTTCTGTGTATTGGCTCCTTGGTGGAAGAGTGGTAAGGGTGGGCAATGGGGGTCAAGTGACTTACCCAGGGTCACACAGCTGGGAAGTGTCTGAGGCCGGATTTGAACCCAGGACCTCCCGTCTCTAGGCCTGGCTCTCAATCCACTGAGCCACCCAGCTGCCCCTTTCATATGTGCTTTTTGACTGGCTGACTGTACCTTGTGCTTGGGGATCAGAACAGGTGGAAAGCAGGCCATCCCTGTGATAATCCTGTATTGCTACAGAGCTGCACGAAGTACAACTTCCTAGGATCTTACAGGATCATAGATTTAGAGCTGGGACCGTTCTCAGAGGTCAGCAAATCCTTTCCCTTAATCTTACACCTGGGAAAGCAAAGGCATGAAGGGAAAACGACTGTCCACAAATCACAAAGGCAATAAGTAGAGTAGCCAAAATTCAATACTAGGCCCTCTGAATTCAGAGTTAATGTACTTTCTACAACCCAAAATGGTCTTATTGATAAGGTGTCTATCCTTGAAAATTGAAACAGAGGAGCCAGAATTATACCCAAGTGTGTGAGGCTACTTTATCCTTGTCTGGACCCTGTTCTCATCAGTAGTCAGTTCTCCAACTTCTGGTTAGTTCAGACTGAAAATAATTCCTTTGACCTTCTGGCATATAAAATAAAGAACATATTTACCTCTTCAAAAATCAGAATATTCTTCATGTGACTAAAATGCTTCATTCCACAGGGAAGCAATCTTTTAAACTCTAAAACTCTTGATCTGGGCCATGACTCTCCTTGATTGGGGATTAGCTGAAGTCTGCACTCAAACTCACCCAGCTCACTGTGTCTAGGCAATCCTACACACTCAGAGCAGTCTGTGCTTCATATAGCAGCCAGTCTTTCACAAGGCCATCTTGCCATCCATTCAGTCTATCACCAAGTGGGTATATAAGCCCTTTCCTCCAACCCATCTATCCCCATTTATTTCCATCTTTGATGCTGGGATTCACAATGAAACAAGCAGCCCATATTACCCTTGCTAAGGGAAAGGTCATGCTAATTAATGGCTAGAAGGACCAACTCACCAAATCTGTGACTCCCCAAATGCTCCCTGCCCAACTATCTTGGCAATATATAATTGTATCTGCTTCTATTAGAGTGTAAGCTCCTTGAGAGCAGGTTATCAGATCACTTCTGTATTTCTATCTCCAGTGAGTAGTACAATGCCTGGCACAAAGTAATCATTTAATAAATGCTTTTGCATTTGTTCATTTATTCTTTCATTCATACCTTTTCCTAGGGACAATCCTGTTACTTCTGTATTCAAAGAATTTAACTAACTCCTACTCGTATAAAAAGCTTGTTTGAAGAACCGCAGTTCAGAATGAGATGAAGATGATGGGAAAAACTAAGGAGAGATACATATAAGGCTTTTTCTTCTTTCTTAAAGTTACTTTTTTTGGGAAAATGTAGCATAAAAGAAGAGGTAGACCCTGCACTTGGAGTGGATGGAAAGATGATAATGGACAGAAGAGCGAAGGCAGATGTTTCATTTTATTTTGCTTCCTCTTTCACTTCTAAGGAAGGGAATATTCAGAGTGGACGGGACAGAGGGGAAAAAAGGGGTTAAGAGGGATTGGTTCCCAGGATAAATACAGAGGTAGAACAAGAGCCCATAGTTTCTCTGATACACTCATTCCTTGTTCAGGTAGACTATATCCGTGGACATTGAAAGAATGGACAGCTCTTATGGCTGAACAGCTGTCAGTGATATTAAAAAGGTTATGGAGTGATAGAGAGGGACATTAGGGTTGGAGGAGGGCTAATAGAGAATATACTGCAGGCTTCAAATTTCAGGCCAGTGAGCTTATCTTTAATTACCAGGAAAATTATAGAATGGATTATTAAAAAGATGGTCTAGTAAAAAAGTGGGAAAGGAAATGATAGATGATCCCAAAGAGCTGCCATGATTTCACAAACATAACAGGGGTATGAAACTGGACAAATGAGGGGATGCCATAGTCAGTTTGCCTAGATTTTCAAAATGCATTGCCTAAAGACTTACATAATATTTTACTAGAAAATATGGAGAAATGTGAACTAGACAATAGTGCATTTGTATGGTTTGAGGACAACCTTAATGTCCACACTCAAAAAGCATTGTTACATAAACTAATTGTGGATTAAATTTTATTTTATTTTTTTCCAATTGCATGTAAAAAATTTTTAACATTTCCTTTTAAAATTTTAAGTTCCAGCTTTTCTCTCTTATCTTTCCCCTATCCCCTCAATGAGCAATTTGATATTGGTTATGCATGTGCAGCCATGTAAACATTTTTACATATTAGTCATATTGTGAAAGAAAGCACAGATCAACTCCCTTCCAAAATAAAAGAAAAGTATGCTTCCATCTGTATTCAGACTCCAATTCTCTGGAGGTGAATAGCATTTCTCATTAAAAGTCCTTTGGAAATGTCTTAGTTTATTTTGGAGTATATGTGATGTTCAGGGCGTGAAGGTTGCTGAGTCTTTTTTAGGAGCTGGTTTCCACCTGTGATGTCCACTTGCTACCCCACTCTCATTTATGGTTCCAAGAAGCTGTAGCATGCATAGTGACTATATTGTAGTAAAATCATCTCAGCTGACTGGATAAGCCAGGTTGAGATATTTCACATTTTTTCTATCTTTTTAATTTTTTTATTTCATTTCATTGTTTCTTGATGTCTCATGGAATCATTAGGTTCCCCTCTCCCAATTCTAATTTTTCAGCAATTATTTGCTCCAGTAAGCTTTTTTTACCTCCATTTATATATTTGGCCAATTCTACTTGTATCTCTTTTTCACTTGGCCAAATTTTTTTAAGAAATTCTTTTCATTGGATTTTTATGCCT
>NW_025379539.1:0-8003 GCF_016433145.1 Gracilinanus agilis
TATTTATTTATTTATTTTAAAACCCTTACCTTCCGTCTTGGAGTCAATACTGTGTATTGGCTCCAAGGCAGAAGGGTGGTAAAGGTAGGCAATGGGGGTCAAGTGACTTGTCCAGGGCCACACAGCTGGGAAGTGTCTGAGGCCAGATTTGAACCTAGGACCTCCCATCTCTAGGTCTGGCTCTCAATCCACTGAGCTTCTCAGTTGCCCCCTATGTTTTTATATTTATTTGAATTCATCATTGGTTATGGGACAGTTATATTCCATTTCTGTCCATGAACCAAAATGTGTTCATTATTTCCTAATCACTGACCATATTTTTTTTCTATTAAAATCATAAATAAGTCTATTCTATATACTTACACACACACACACAGACACAGACACAGACACACACTCACACAGACACAGACACACACACACACACACACACACACACACACACACACACACACACGCCTTTCCTTGCTGTCAATAATCTTCTTGAGGTACAGTCCCTGAAACAGGATCTCTGAGATAAAGATAGGTAAAATTTGTTGTTGTCTGTCCTTCATTTTCAAAGAGGACCAGTGACATCACAGGGTAATATCTTGATTTGCCCCTGAATTGGCTTTAAGTGAAGCAGAGTTGTACAAGCTGCCATATTTCTTCATTTGGCCAAGAGTTTATTTTTGTTGGTTGAGGCTATTTCTGGACTCTTTCAGCCCCTTTCTCATGTTGACATTTTTTTTAAACCTTTACCTTCTGTCTTAGAATCAATTCTGTGTATTGGTTCTAAGGCAGAAGAGTGGTAAGAGCTAAGCAATGAGGGTCAAGTGACTTGCCCAGGGTCACACAGCTAGGAAGTGTCTGAGGCCAGATTTGAACCTGAGACCTCCCTTATTTGGGCTTGGCTCTCAATCTACTGAGCCACCCAGCTGCCCCCTGATGGTGACTTTTGAATGAGTTTAAGATCAGAACATGGTGCTAGAATCAACGTCTTTTTCTTTGTATATTTGCCTTTATTCAGACTTGACAGCTTGTTTAAATAGGTTAAGTTGAAGCTATTTTAATTATCACAAGATATGAATATATAACATCAAAAGTAGTATCTTTTCATATTTATCTTTTCTTTTAATTTGAAGACTATTTTGGTTTTTCTTCTTAGCCTAGGACTTGACTACCCACAGATTATAAAGTGACAGAGATTTTCCTGTCTTTTAAAATATAATCAATTCCATTCTTTAAATGTCATTGAGTGCTAGTTATATTTAATTTCTTCCTGGAGAATGTTCAGGATAAAATTTCTGAGTAATTGACAAATTCTGGTCTCTTTAATCTTGATTCCAAATGATATTTTTCAACTTTTCTTTTTTGTCATCTTCTTTGCTCCTTTTCACTTTGATGTCAGCAAGCATCAGGACATCTATTGCCTTAGTTTGGAGATTCTCATCAACCTCATTTTTTATAGTTGAGGAAACTGAGGCAGAGGTTACATGATTTGCCTAGGATCACATAGTAATTCCTTAGGGTCAAATTTGAACTCTGGTCTTCCTGACTCTAGACCCCCTATTCTATCCATTTAGCCATCTAAATGATCTCAAAAATAAAAGGTAGCATTTACAAAGCACTTTGAAGTTTGCAAAGCATTGTACACAGTGGTCTGGTAAATGTTAATGACCAGCTCTGAAAAAATGTTTTCATATCATACTTTTACATTTATCTACATTATTCACATTTCTCCATTACTTTCTTCAGTATAGATATAATCAACAAAACAATGAGGATTCTGATTTGTAGCATTTGCCTATTTTGAAGTGTAACTGTTCACACTGAAAATTTAAAAATCAACTCTCCTAAGAGAGTATGAGCTGAGTCTAGTATATTCCTAGATATACATATCTTATCAGAGGGATGAGGCAAATTATCCCCTTTTAGCTTGACTTTTCTCATCTCTAAAATTAAAGGATTAGGCTATAGAATCTCTCAAATCCCTTCCAGCTAAAAATCCCGTGATCCTTTTGAGATGAGTCATTTTGCCCAAGTGCACAAGGAACCAACTCCTTTATTTGCTTTTCCGAGAGACCTGTGAGTCATCTTCCCATTGAACTACCATTTCCTTATATTCTTTGGCTTCATTTCTAGCATAAAGTTAATAAGGATGTGGTTGAGTTCCTCCAGTTGTATCTCAACTCATCAGTCATTGGACAAAATACGTTATTAAGAATACCAACAGGTGAATTAATGTTAATAGGCAGTTGAGGAACTCTGTGATTGTTGGCATCTTCTACTTCCCTTTTCACGCACCTGACAGCCTACTAATAATTCACATTTACACAATGGTTTAAGATGGGCAAAATATGCATGTAATGTCAGACAGAGCCGATGTGTGGGTTAGGTTTTCTGAATTGGTCATTTTCCTCTTCTTTTTATTATTCCTTATTGCACACTCTTCTGGCTTTAGATTTGGGTCTTTTATGAGTGTCTTTCATCCCTGAATTTCTCTCCATTCATTTTGATTCTGTGGAAGAGAGGGGTGAAAAAAATATATATGCATATATATATATATGTATTGAAATGAAGGTGGTATAAGACCAAAATGTATTTGTCACTTTTAAAAATAAATTGCATGTATTTTAAATAATCCTTAGACACATGCATATGAAAAATTGTAAAATGTTTTTTAATGAAACCTGTGAGGTTGTTATGGCCTTTTTTCTCTTCCTCACACATTGACCCCCTCAGAGAGAGGACTACAAAAAAAAAAAAGAGGAGAGGGGATGCTGAAGATAAAAATAACTGACTAGATTACATTGCTATGGAGGTGGATTTTTCAATTGCATCTGACATTATGCTGTATGAGGATCATCTGAGGGAGCTGGGGTTATTGGACTTGTAAGATAATAGTTAATAATAACGGCTAACATTATTATAGCTCCTACTATGTGTTAGATATTGTGCTAAGTACTTTCTAATTATTATCTCATTTGATCCTCATAACAACCCTGGAAGGCAAGAACTATACTGATCCCCATTTAACAGATGAAGAAACTGAGGCAGACATAGGTTAAATGACTTGCCTAGGACCACACAGATAGTAAGTGCCTGAGGTCAGATTTAAACTCATGTCTTCCTGAGTGTAGTCCCAGTCATCTCTCCACTTTACTACCTAGTTGTCAAGAGAAGACTTGATATTTTTCTTTGCATATTTGAAAGTCTGTCATGTGGAATTGGGATTAGGTTTTTCTGCTTGTCCTAGAGGGCAGAATCTCATGGCAGTAGGTAATGCCAACACTTAGGCTTGGTGTCAGGAAAACAGCTCTCCCTGACAGAGCTACCCAAAAGGAGAGTGGTTGTCTCTGTAGGTAAAGATCCCTCTTGTTGGAGGTCTTCATGCAAAGCCTAGAAGACATTAATTGGGGATTTATTGTAGAAGGGATTCTTGCTAAGATATGAGAATGAACCAGGACTTCAATATGAGAGTCTGTGATTTGATGAATATACTTTTCTTTGTAGCTAATTAAAAAAATTAATAACTTGCAGTTAACTGTTGCTCTTGATTCCCAATGAAAAGTCTTTTTTCAGTCAAGAAAATTCCTTTTCAAATTGATATGTCTGAAACTTAGGGGAAATTTGATTCATTATCCAATGAATTACTGTAGTGCAGATTGCTAATATAGCTTATCCAAGCCCATACAATATGCAGGCTTATTATACAATATACAGTCAAGTTTAGAAGATTCTGAGTTCTTACCTCTTCCACTGTAGGCTCTACACATCTGCAAGATACCAGCTGTTATTAGCCCTACTGTCATTATCTATGGTAAGTTGCCTTCCCCTGATTCTCTTTTAGCCACATCAGGGGAAAGTGAGAAATAAAACTTTGTGCCAGAAAGATAAAGGGACCACAGAGAAGAATAAGGAAAATTATCTATGCTCTGTTTCCTGAGCTTCCACAATTTGGATAGCCCATATACTGGGTGGTGCTTCTGCTGTCTTTTCTGCCCATTTCATCCTAAGGGTCAGTTTTATTTTATTTTAATTATTTTTACTTTTACTTTTACTTTATTTTATTTTTATTTTGAATATTTTACCTTAGTTACATGTTTCATGTTCTTTCCCTCTCCCCCAGCCTCCCCCTAACTCCCCTTAGCTGATGCACAATTCCACTGGGTTTTACATGTATCATTGATCAAGACCTAATTCCATATTATTGATAGTTGGACTAGAGTTATTGTTTAGTGTCTACATTCCCAATAACATCCCCATCAGCCCATGTGTTCAAGCAGTTGTTTTTCTTCTGTGTTTCTCCTCCCACAGTTATTCCTCTAAATGTGGCTAGTTTTCTTTCTCATAAGTCTCTCAGCATTGTTCTGGATCCTTACATTGCTGCTAGTAGAGAAATCCATTATGTTTGATTGTACCACAGTATATCAGTCTCTGTGTACACTGTTTTCCTGGTTTTGCTCCTTTCACTCTGCATCAATTCCTCGAGGTCATTCCAATTCACATGGAATTCCTCCAGTTCTTTATTCCTTTGAGTACAATAGTATTCCATCACCAACAGATACCACAATTTGCTCAGCCATTCCCCAATTGAAGGACATTCTCTCATTTTTCCAATTTTTTGCCACCACAAAGAGTGTGGTTATAAATGTTTTTGTACATGTCTTTTTTCTTATTATCTCTTTGGGGTATAATCCAAGTAGTGCTATGGCTGGATCAAAAGGCAGATAGTCTTTTAAAGCCCTAAGGGTCAGTTTTAAACTGGCTCAGCTGAAGACCCAGAAAGGCCCCTTGAAGTGGCAGGCAGAAAGAGACCTTAGTTACACATATAGAATCAAGTAGACAACTAAGGCAAATCTGGGTAAATTAAGGGGATTCTGGATTTTGCCACTGAATGAATAAACAATTTCCTTCTGATAGTTTGTTTTTGTTCATTATTTCCACCTATACAAATGCCATCTCTCTTGCAAAGTCAATACCACCGCTGAGATTGCTCCCTTCTGAATTTCTATAGCAATCTGTGCCACTCATTATGGCTTTTTATCTGTGTAACAGCTCTGTTCGGCATTGGTATTTGCTTAATGCATGAATGTCTTCTCTACCCTTTGGTATTTTGAGCTTCTGAAAGACAGAGATTGTTTTTCATGCTTCTTTTATGTTGTAGAGGAGGGAATGACCTCCCCACTCCCATTGATATATCTTTCCCCCGTTATAGCTGATGAAATTTTAGAAGGTAAGGGTCAGGTTGGTATTAAATTAAGGCTTGAAACAGAATACAAAGAAATATCTACACTCTGTTATCTCTTTTTGAGATGTGGCATTTCTTCAATCAAGCTTGATGGATTTAGACGACATTGGCTGTCTACAGGATTGTCCATGTTCCTAGTGGCCCCTTAACAAGCGGAATGCCCTCTAGGAATTAGGTTGAGGAAGAAAACATTTTTAGAAGGATAACTTATAGCATCGGAGAGAAGAGCTATCCGTGGTTCCAGTAAAAGCAATAATTCTTTGTTTGGGAATGAGGGAGATAAGTAATTATGCCCCAACAACCATGATGTTTACAGCAGACCTATATGCCTCAAAGGAGATATCACAGCCAACAGGGAATAGGCTCAGTTCTGTGAGCCAAAGAGAGATGGCTTTGACCAATAGGAGTTGAGTTACAGAGAAGAACAAACCCAGGGAGCCCCATTAAATGACCTATCCACATATGAGACCCTATATTGAGGGGATATAACATGAAGACCTATGAGAAGGGGAAGAATATTGGAGCCCTTTTGGTTAGAGGTATGGGTTCCTTGGACCACATATTCTCACAGTGTGCACCTTTCTGCTCATATACTCATGTGTTCGATGACTACTCCTTTTGATGTCTACTGCAGTTATGGGAAAATGGGCCCCAGTTTTATGGGGAAAATGTTTTGTTATTTGTACCCAATGGTTTGCCATTTTATTAAATCTTTGATTTGGCTAATTAAATCTAGTGACTGACTAGGAAGAGAAAATGGAACTATAGTTTAGGAGTATGTATTCATAGAGAAGCTAGGTGGTACAGGGAATAGACTGTTGGGCCTGAAGTCAGGAAAATTCATCTTCCTGAGTTCAAATCTGACTTCAGGTACTTATTAGCTGTGTGACCCGAGGCAAGTAACTTAAACAAGTTTCTTTATCTGTAAAATGAGCTGGAGAAGGAAATGGCAAACCATTTCAGTATCTTTGCCAAGAAAACCCCAAATGCAATCATGAAGAATAGGATATGAATGACTCAACGATAATAAGAACACACCATTCACAGAATATCTCACTCTGGGTACCTCCTAAGGGACACAATTTCTGAGTGCCTGTTGGAGGAGTCAGTCCCAGCAAAGGAACCACACTGATATCCCCAGAGCTCCTAGTACAATTTAGGGTACATATTTGGTGTATGATCTTTCTTCATTCCTCCAGTTATTGTTTTTCCCCATTGCTAAAATCATTAAAAAATTTTAAATTTAATTTTATTTTTATTTTAAAAATTTCCCCTCCCCTTGCTAAAAATAGTCTATATGCAAATATGTGCATATGTATATATGTGTGTGTACATATGCATACACATGTATATATCTTTAGTTATTATTAATATATTGTTGATAAAATGATTATTATATCACTATAACATATTAATAATTATTAAATAAAGATATTTAATAATAAACTACCATTGCAGTTCAGTAGTTTTTTTTCAGTCATGTCCATCTCTTTATAACCCCATCTGGGATTTCCTTGGCAAACATACTAGCGTGTTTTGTCATTTCCTTCTCCAATTTATTTTACAAGTGAGGAAACAGAGTCAAACAGGATTAAGTGACTTTCCTAGAGTCACATGGTTAGTGCCTAAGGCTGGATTTGAACTCAGGTCTTCCCAAATCTGGGCCCAATGTTCTATCCATTGTGTTGCCCAGGTGTCTCATTATTACAATGAGCATATTATATGACACACTACCATACTTTATTGAGTATTAATTCACTGGGAGGGTTAGACTAAATATTCCCTTCTAGGTTCAGTTCTATGATTCAGTGTTAGGTATGAATGTTGTTTCTCTCTTGTAGAATATAAATTCCTTGAGGCCAGGGTGTGTTTCATTTTTGTCTTTTTTCCTAAGCTCCTAACACAAGGCATGGCACATTGGAAGGATTTAATGAATATTTGTTGAATTGAATGCGTAAGGGAGGGAGTAAAGAATTCAATTTAAATATAATTTCCAAATACTTCAGAAAGAATGAACAAAAACATTGTTGACTTCATATTGCAGAAACTACGTTTTTGGTATATTCATGTTATAATTCACTAAAGAAATGCTGACTTTATATTGCAGAAATTATGCTTTGGGGGTTTCATACTACAATTCATTAAAGAAATTATAGTACATAAACTGGAGTCTTAAAGGTAAAGAAAATCAATTAAAATGCTCCTTCACTTCTTGCCTCTCTGCCTTGAATTCAAAATCACCCCTGGGTTAAGGCTTCAACTTTTCATTGTGCTCGTAGACCCCAGGACAAAGTTTTCCCTCCTTTACAATTGCTGGCTCCTTTGGCTGAGGTGAGTGAATTGTGGGTGAATTCATTCTGTGTCCTGACAAAGGCCAGTCTTGCCAATGCATAGAGCCACATGTTTATTTTACATCAATTAGACCTTCCCAGGCTCCTTTTAAGACAGACCAATTCATCAGGCTACCTTATGTGAGGACTCCTGTTCCACACATGCTCACATCATGTGCTTTGAAGCACAACTAAAAAAAAAAGTTTCCCTCTCCCAGTTTATTTTGATGGAGAATGTGGGGTGATGGAAGAGAGTATTCTGGTTTAAGAGCAACCAGGGTTTGAATCCTGTCTCTGAAACTACCTGGGTAGCCACCGGCAAGTCTCTTCACCTGTCTGTGCCCATTTCTTCATATTAAAATGGGGACAATAATAATACCTGTAGTATTTACTTCACAGGAATTTTTTAGAGATCAAATGAAATTATATATATATATATA
>NW_025379540.1:0-5704 GCF_016433145.1 Gracilinanus agilis
GGGGGGGGTTGAAGGGGAAAGGTGGAGCATGAATCATGTAACCATGTTAAAAATGATTATTAATAAATGTTTAAAAAAAAGAAACGGAAATGTAAATTATTTTCATTGGAACTGACAAAAAAATACATTGAAAAGCACAGTAGTTAGAAAACAAGCATTTACCTTGAATTTCTTCATTTGGGATGCAATAAATATTTTAGTGTAAGAAATGTATATCTATTAAATGAAACTGATGTGCATAGGGGAATACTGTAAATATGAATTGGTTGGGAATTCTCTTATTTATTTTTGTTGGAATTTTGAATTTATTTTTTCAGATAGATATTATTGCCATGTGTATTCAGGAGACATGGAAAATAAATATAAATAGGAAAAATAAACTATACATACCAGCTGATTGTAAAAAAAAAAAACTAGCGGAAATAATTGATAACTTTAGCAAAATTCCAGGATACAAAATAAACCGACATACATCACCAGCATTTCTATATATTCTATATATTTCCAACATATCTCAACAGCAAGAGTTAGAAAGAGAAATTCCATTTAAAATCACCTTAGACAGGGGCAGCTGGGTAGCTCAGTGGATTGAAAGCCAGGCCTAGAGACTGGAGGTCCTTGGTCCAAATCTGGCCTCAGACACTTCCCAGCTATGTGACTGTGGGCAAGTCACTTGACCCCCAATGCCCACCCTTACCACTTTTCTGCCAAGGAAAACAGAAAAACAGAAGTTAAGGGTTTAAAAAATTAAAAAAAAAATTAAAATCACCCTAGACAATATAAAATACTTAGGAATCTATCTGCCAAGAGAAACATAGGAATTATATGAACACAACTACAAAACACTTTCCAGACAATTAAAACTATACCTAAAGAATTAAAAAAACATTGATTGCTCACGGGTAGGATGAGATAACATAATAAAAATGACCGTCCTACTCAAATTAATTTATTTATTTAGTGTCATATCTATCAAACTACAAATAAACTTTTTTACTGAATTAGAAAAAAAAACTATACCAAAGTTCATTTTGAAAAAACAAAAAATTGAGAATATCAAGGGAAATAATGAAAAAAAAAATGTGAAGGAAGGTGGCCTAGCAATACCTAGCAAAACAGTATGATACTGGCAAAGAAATAGAAGGGAGGATTAGTGTATTAGACTTAGAGTAAGTGACATCAACAAGACAGTATATGATAAATCCAAAGAGCTCAGCTTTTTGGACAAAAACCCACTATTTGACAAAAACTGCTGGAAAAATTGGAAAACAGTACAGGAGAGATTGGATTTCAGTCAACAGCTCACACTATATATTAAGATGAATTTAGAATGAGTGAATGACTTGAATATAAAGAAGGAAAGTATAATTAAATTAGGTGAGCACAGAATAGTATATTTTTCAGATATGTGAGAAAAGAAAGACTTTATAAGCAAGCAAGAGTTAGAAAAAAATTACAAAATATAAAATAAATAATTTCAATTACATTAAATTAAAAGGGTTTTGTACAAACAAAACCAATGCTACCAAAATTAGAAGTGAAGTATGAAATTGGGGAAAAAATCTTTATAACAAAAAACTCTGACAAAAGTCTAATTACTCAAATATACAGGGAGCTAAATCAGTTGTACAAAAAAATCAAGCCATTCCCCAATTGCTAAATGGGCAAGGGACATGAATAGACAATTTTCAGATAAAAAAAATCAAAACTATCAACAAATACATGAAAAACTGTTCTAAATCTCTAATAATTAGAGAAATGCAAATCAAAATATTTCTGAGGTACCACCCAACACCTAGCAGATTGGCTAAAATGACAAAAGGGGAGAGTAATGAATATTGGAGGGGATTTGGCAAAATTTGGACATTAATGCATTGCTGGTGGAGTTTTGAATTGGTCCATCCATTCTGGAAGGCAATTTGGAACGATGTTCAAATGTCTATAAAGGACTGTCTGCCATTCAATCTAGTCATACCACTGCTGGGTTTATACCCCAAAGAGATCATAGATAAAAATACTTGTACAAAAGTATTTATAGCCACGTTCTTTGTGGTGGCAAAAAAATTGGAAATTGAGGGAATGTCCTTCAATTGGGAAATGGCTGAACAAATTGTGGTATCTGTTGGTGATGAAATACTATTTTGCTCAAAAGGAATAATGAACTGAAAGAATTCCATGTGAACTGGAATGACCTCCAGGAATTGATGCAGAGTGAAAGGAGAAGAACCAGGAGAATGTTGTATATAGAGACTGATACACTGTAGTACAATCAAACATAATGGATTTCTCTACTAGCAACAATGCAATGATCCAGAAAAATGCTGAGGGACTTATGAGAAAGAAAGCTATCCACATTCATAGAAAGAACTGTGGGAGTAGAAACATAGAAGAAAAACAATTGCTTGAACACATGTGCTGATGGGGATGTAGATGCTAAAAGACCACCCTAGTGCAACTCTCAATAATATGGAAATAGGTCTTGATCACTGATACATGTAAAACCCAGTGGAATTGCAAATTGGAGGGGTTTTTGGGTGAGAGGGAAAGAACGTGAGTCATGTAACCATGGGGAAATAGTCTAAATAAAAAACTATTAATAAATAATAAACAAATTCATATATATATATATATATATATATATATATATATAATAAAATGAACTTTTCCAAATCCTTTATTTATCCTTTTCCAGGTAATTTATCCTTCTATGTAACCTCAACTTGCTTCTTTCTTCATATTTTTTTATAAATGATGTCAAGTTTTTTCATAGTATGTTTCTTCATTGAACATTGGGGAAAAAATCTAAATAGATTGGTTAAGTTATCCAGAAACTCTAAAAACCTGTGTGATTCTTAATAACCTTTGTGTTCCTTTATGCCATTCTGCCAACTTCCTTACAGAAGTAGAAAAGGACCACAAAGAATTTTATTTGCATTTTTCATTGCTTTGTGGGTTATCTTGACAAATAATTCATATCAAAGTAACCAGTGTGGTGATGGGTCTCTCCATATTTAGCTTAGTTGGTCCTTGAAAGAGAGACAATTTATTACCAGCATCAGCTCCCAGGGCTAGTTTTACTGAGGTACGGCTGATTCTCATGCTATTTCCTGGTGGATTTGAGTGGAGAAGACTACATGATGCTTGACAGCTCCCAAACTTTATAACTTAGATCTTTATTATATAACGGATATCCTCCATATATTTAAATTTTATTTGCTATATACTGACAACTCTGGAAGTATCCCTTTCACACATGAGACATTACTGCAGTCAGGCATCATGTAGTCTTATCCACTCAAATTTACTTGGAAATAACATGAGTATCAGCCATACCTCAGTAAAGCTATCTCAACCGAAGCTCTAAACCAGATTGAAGGGAACTTACAGGCCTCAGACCCATCAGTGAGTTAAGAGAATGTTTATCCCAAGAATGTGAAATCTTCCCCTGATGGAATGGGTGGATGAGAACAATTTGTTGCAAAGGTCATGAAGGTGGCTGGAGCATGTGCTATGTAGTGCTTAGAGTTTGGTCACGGATCAATTACATTAAGGTCATTCCAGTTATCTTGAATTTTGTCCTTCCATTTGTTAAGAGAGTTTTTATTAATTTCTCTCTTTTTTATATTTGAGAGAAAAAGGAACAATAATATTTTTAGTCAGAAACCCTCTGTTCTGAAGGTTGTCAGTTAGTGACAGAAGTATGTTCCCAAGGGGAGTTAGTCAGTTAGTTTCAGAGAGTTGCAAACGGCATTTTTGTGAGGTCTGGGTCTGCTGGGGAGAGGGTGTGCTGCTAGCACTCTCTTGGTTAGAGACATAGAACAGAATTAAGGCCTTAATAGCCTTACTGATTATTAACTTGGTTAGATAAGGTAGCTAGATAATGGTTATATTATTAGATAGAGTAGGAGAATAGATGGGGGATTTGGCTTAACAGAAGATACTGCCCTCTGAGGCCGATAGATTTACATTTTTTTAGAGGAATTTAGTTATGATTTGGATCTGGGATATGGTTACAAGCTATTGTAAGATTACTTTTGCTTTCCCCCTTCCTATTTCCTATCCATATTCCTAATAGTAAACTAAATGTTTTGCATTTAATAAACCATGCACTGGGTTTTGTTCAAACTCCTACCAAAAAAATTTAACCCTTGACACACTGGACTTAAATAGCCTGGAACAGACAGTGTGTAACACTGATTCACTTAAATGAAATTCATAAACAAATCATCATCCAATAAGATCATTGGTCCTCTTTGAAATTAAATGGCAAACAACTGTTACTAGTATGCACAGGTGCTTATGTTCATTGTTAAAACAAATTTCTACTCTCCCTCTCCTTTTCTCCTTTTTTATTTGTCTGCAATGTGGCAGATGTTCATTATCAAGGAAGGAAAGGCATATTTCATAATTTGAAATAAAAAGGAAAGAGTTATTTCCATTTGTCCTGCACTATCTAGGCATATTTCATAATTTGAAATAAAAAGGAAAGAGTTATTTCCATTTGTCCTGCACTATCAAGCTAAAGAAATTACCTAACTTACTCCTACTTCTTCTATCCTACCTTTCTAGAGTCAGTCCAGTAACCTTTCTTTTTTTTTTTTTTAAACCCTTGTACTTCGGTGTATTGTCTTATAGGTGGAAGAGTGGTAAGGATAGGCAATGGGGGTCAAGTGACTTGCCCAGGGTCACCAGCTGGGAAGTGGCTGAGGCCGGGTTTGAACCTAGGACCTTCTGTCTCTAGGCCTGACTCTCACTCCACTGAGCTACCCAGCTGCCCCTCACCTTTCTTTTTGCTTAAAATTTAGTGCAACTAATCAAAGTATAATCTAAGGACATTTGTCTTATTAGAAATTGATACTGTCTATTGTAAACTGATATGTTGATGTTCCTGTGTACTTTTTGAAATGACTCATAATTTGAATACTTATGGCCTTCTCTAAAGCAATTATTCTCATCTTATGCCATAAATGACCTTTAATAAAATTCTACTGATATACCATTTCTCTGTTCTTCATTTCAAAATTTTCTGTGTACATGCTGTATCTCTTCCCCCAGTTGCCACAACCTAATAGGTCATTAGATACCAAAGGAGAGATACTATTTGTGTTCCTGTGTGTGTATTTAAAGTTTTAAAACTTAACCAATACCTTACATATAGGACACGCTTTATAAGTATACATTCAATTGAATTATGATTGTTGATATTTAAAGGCACAATCATATTCATTTAAAATAACTATAAGTTTTAGTAGTCCATTTTAAGCTTTCATTTTCAGTTAATAATTTCATGAAGACAATTCTGCCTGAGATAATTTTTGTAGCAAGATATGTCCCTATAATTATAACCAATAAAGAAATATTCAAATTTCACAAGTATTACAAATAATAATAATAAAAACAACTTGCGTTTGTGTGACACTTTAAAACTTATGAAGAACTTTACATATATTATGTAATTTTATGGTCAAAACAACTGTCTAATGTAGATACCATTATAATTCCTATTTCATAGATGAAGAAATTGAGAATTAGTGTCTAGTATATGATTTGAATTCATCTTCCATTTTCAACATCTAGCACTTGTAATAATAAAGAGAGGCAGCAACTAATGTTATGATAGAGGGGGAGGGAGGGAGAGAGAGAGAGAGAGAGAAAGAGAGAGAGAGAAAGAGAGAGAGAGAGAGAGAGAGAGAGAGAGAGAGAG
>NW_025379541.1:0-6148 GCF_016433145.1 Gracilinanus agilis
TTTCTTTCTTTCTTTCTTTCTTTCTTTCTTTCTTTCTTTCTTTCTTTCTTTCTTTCTTTCTTTCTTTCTTTCTTTCTTTCTTTCTTTCTTTCTTTCTTTCTTTCTTTCTTTCTTTCTTTCTTTCTTTTGCCACAGTACTTCATTATGATTTTCATAAACATGGAGGCATGCCCTCATTGATGAAAGCACAGATCTTTTGAAGTATTAATGACCCCCATGGATGGCCCTTTTGGAGGAAATACATTTCTGCCAGGGCTGCTGCTGCTGATGCTGATGATGATGATTTAGTACAACTGGGAAAAATGAGTTTTTCAAAACATGAAAGATTAAAGGGAAAGAAAAAAGCTTGTCATAGTTTTTTTTTTCCTTCTTGATTTAATTGGTGTTTGAGAGATGATCCCTATTGGGCTAAGGTTAATAAGTACATTGATGATCTTAATTACATCTAGTCAATCAACAAGCATTTATTAAGTTTTCCAGACAAAGTGCCAGACACTAGAGAAACAAAAAAGTGAAGAAGGAGCAGCTGGTGGTTCAGTGGATAGAGAGCCAGGCTTAGAGACAGGAGGTCCTGGGTTCAAATCTAACCTCAGATACTTCCTAGCTATGTGACCCTGGGCAAGTCACTTAACACCAATTGCTACCTCGTCCTTACCATTCTTCTGCCTTGGAATCCATACTTAGTATCAATTCTAAGACAGACAGTAAGGGTTTAAAAAAAGAAAAGTAGAGAGCCCCTGCCATCAAGGCCCTTAAGTTCTACGGCACTGAAGTTTTCTTGCCCCAGATGATTCATGTTCCTGGTGAGGTACAAGGCAGGCATATGTTAAAAATGGGAAAATGATTATTTAGCACTGCAAATATTTCATGCTGCCATTTCTAGAGTCCATCCGATGCCTGCCAACATGCCGCCTCATCCATAAAGCCCACCCTGTGGTAGAGCCTTCCCAGTTCCCGTTGGTCTGATCAGCCACAGGACACACTGTACGTTGACCCCGACACTGTGATGTCATTTTTATATGGTGCCTAATTTGTGCCAAGGTGGCTGAGCAGATAGAGTGCCAGGAGGAAGGACTCCTCTTCTTGAGATCAAATCCAACCTCAGACATTTACTAACTGTGTGACTTTGGATAAGTCACTGAACTCTATTTGCCTGAGTTTCTTCATCTATAAAATGAGCTGGATATAGGAAGACCAAACCACTCCAATATCTTTGCCAAGAAAACCCCAAATGGGGTCATGAAGACTTGGACACAACTGAAAAACGACTGAATGACATAATATGTTTCAGACATTGTGCTATCTAAGCACTTTACAAATATTATCTCATTTGATTCGCTTAACAACCTCAGGGCTATTATTATCTCCACTTTACAGTTGGGAAAACTCAGACAAATTGAGGTTATAAGTGACTTGCCCAGGGTCACCTAGCAAGTAAGTGCTGGAGGTCTATTTTAAATCAGGCCTTCTTGTCTCTAGACTCAGCATCAGACCATGTACTCCTCACCTAACTGCCTACTGCAGGCTGGAGAAGTGCTAAATAGGTAACATATACCCTCTCTTCTCCTTCTATGGCATCTGGATGATGATAATAGCATTTATATCATGTTGTAAGTTTTACAAAGCACTTTACATATGTTAACTTATAATAATTCTGTGAAATAGGTGCTACTATACATAATATAATAAAATTATTATTTTACAGAAGAGAAAACTGAGGTTTAGATAGGTTAAATGACTCACCCAGGGTCCTTTAGCTAGTGGGAGTGTCTGAGGCAGAATTCAAACTTAGGTCTTCCTGACTCTGTTCTGAAAATAGTAATGTTGAGCTTTCAGCTATTAATAAATAATGAAACATTGCACCACACACACATAAGCTGTGCCACACAGTTGCCCATGATGACAAAAGGACAATAGCATCCAGTGCCACATCTGGGTGGTACGGAGTATGGTCAAAATGGGGAGGATCGTGGCTTAAGCACTGCCAACATGATTACCCACCTTGGCCACTTCTAGAGTCTGGCTATTCCCTACAGACCTACCACATAAGGACAGGGTCCGGGGAGAATAGTTATAAATGGATGACTTGATCGCTTCTTCTCTCCTTCCTTTAGACTTTTAGTTTGAGAGTCAAACAATGGCCCATCCTTAATTTGCAACTCCCCTTCAGGAGGACTCCTACACACGTCTTCAATGTCTGAAAGGAACCGGCCCATTAGGTTGCCCAGCTGTCTTTCTGAAGTCATGCTTATTTCTGGGAAGCCAACCAGGATCTAATGGAAAGTCCACAACCTTGGAGAAAATTGAGTAGTCGTCTTTAGGAAGAGAGATGCCAAGACTTGGAGCAGTCAGCGATGCTCTCCTTTCCTAAGCAAACCTTGGACCATGGAAGCCTGGGCTCTTGGAGCTAAGGACCAGTAGTACACTGCCTTAAGGAGGCACAGGAGCCAGGAGGAAGGTCCCAGGGAGGTGATGCAGATAGCTCAGAGGTGGGATTTTGACCTCCATGGAATAAACAAATCCTTTGGGCTGTAATAGATGTTTGTTACAACGAATGAGCCAAAAACCTGCCATTCTGTAGGTGTGGGAATGCCGTCCATCCACACAAGATGGATAACTTGGGAAATGTCTTAAAGACTGGCTTGAGAAGATCAGGAACTTGGCTGTCATTATAGCTTGCAAGTTTGAGAAGGGAAATGAACCCGAGACTTCCTGACTCTATCCAGTAAGCCAATAATCTCCAAACTTGGATAATAAATGTATAAGGAGATGCACAATGCAGAACCAACCCATGGTTGGTGTCTGGTCACACCATGCCACTCCCCAACCACCCAAAACCAAAAGAGGGAGAGGGGGTTTTTATCTCCTAGTCATCGTCCCAGAGCACAGTGGCAGTCAGTCCTCGGAGTGCCGAAAGGCCTTGAGGAAATGAGGCGATCTGGGAACTGAGGGATGGGCGTGAATTTTCCCAGTGGCACCTGCACAGCTGCTGCTGTGGCGTCCCAGGTCGAAGCTAGATTAGAACTGCCCCAGGAGGACAACGAGGTGGCTCAGTGTATTGAGAGCCAGGCCTACAGACAAGAGGTCCTAGGTTCAAATCTAGCTTCAGAGACTTCCTAGCTATATAACCCTGAGCAAGTCATTTAATTCCCTTCATCTAGCCAAGTGGTTCCCAAACTTTTTTTGGCCTACTGCCCACTTTCCAGAAAAAATATTACTTAGCCCCCTGGAAATTAATTTTTTTAAATTGTAATAGCAATTAATAGGAAAGATAAATGCACCTGTGGCTATCACCTCCTCCCTGGATCGCTGCAGCATCCACCAGGGGGTGGTGACGCCCACTTTGGGAATCACTGGGCTAGCCTTTACTACTTAGAACCAATACACAGTACTTATTCTAAGATGGAAAGTTTGGGTTTAAAAAAAAAAAACAACTGCCTAGAAGCCCCAATGCAGTCTCAGAATGGAGAAAATTGAGAGTTTGCATAAGGAAAGAAGGTATTCCAACGAAAGAATGTGCGGGATAAGGGTGGCTGTGTGAGAAACAAATCTTACAATTGCCTGTGGAAGGGATGGTAGGACAGGATCCATCTTCCCGCCCTCTATCTTCCCAGCCTCTATTTGGCTTATCATATAACCCCTGATGTCAGATCACAGACCCAGTTTTGGAGACCAGTACACTATCCCATGCTGCCTCTCACGTAGCAACATGGCAATGGGTATATTGCAAAAACTACACTTCCTAACTTGCTACCTTTCTAGAGAATAATAATAATAATAATAATAATAATAATAATGGCTAGCATTTACATAAGCCTTGTGTGTTACCTCATTTGATTCTCATTACAATCCAGTAAGGTAGGTACTATATAATTCCCATTTCATTTTACTTTATTTTATTTTATTTTTAAACCCTTACCTTCCATCTTAGAATCAATACTGTGTATTGGCTCCAAGGCAGAAGAGTGGTAAGGGCTAGGCAATGGGGGGGGGGGCGTTTAAGTGATTTGCTCAGGTCCACATAGCAATGAAGTGTCTAAGGCCACATTTGAGCCTAGGACCTCCCATCTCTATGCCTGGTTCTCCATCCACTGAGCCAAGCTGCCTCCCTCCCATTTTACAGATGAAGAAACTGAGACTGAGAAAAATTAAGTAACTTGTACAGATCAACTTTAGTGTTTGAGGCAAGATTTGAACTAAAATCTTCTTGATTCTAAGACCAACATTCTATCCAGTGTGCCAGGTGGCTGCCTCTCTAACAAGTTACCAGATCTTAGGTAATAGCCATGTTGCATAGAAACCTTCTTTATAATATAATAATCTTTATTGTTAACTATGTAATTATGATCACAGGCATACTTAAGATAACCTTACTAATAGCCATTCATCTATTGCAGGTACTACTGAGTGGCTACCACGTGCCTAGCTCTGCTAAGCCCAGGACGCCTCTGAGCACAGTGAATAACTGGGGGGCAGACTTTGAGGGGAAGGAAATTTAGAAAAAGATGGCTTGCTGGCCAGTGCTGTGTAAGAAAACACCAAGACACGCATTGATTTACCCTGCATTGTCCCACCTCCTTCCTAAATTTACGTGTGGATAAGAGCAGAGGTGGACTTTGCACAGAGTTTGGCCCCTTTCCCAAACACCACTCCTCTTAGATATGTTAGATATCTTGAGGGATATAAAACAAGTAATCAAAGCTATTTTGATAATGTGTGTATGTTTTAGTAACCAATATTTATTTTGTATTAAAAATAATGCCAGAATAGCCTACCACATCATTTAAAGGTGTAGCATTTCTCCATCATCCTCTGTATATATTTTTTCCTTTTTTAATATATATTAATCAAGTTTACACCAGTAAACCACATTGAAAGAACAATAAAAATGCCTCTCTTAGTCTTTATAATTCTACAAATGTACCTTTTCCATGTTTATAATCAACATCTACACACAACTTGTCATTTTACTTTTCTCTCACAATTCGCATTATAGGCCAGCCCCACATCATGTCACTGGGACCATCATTGCTGACACACGGTAGCACCTCCTTTAGGATATTCTCCCAATCCCCACTCACACTGGTAGGTTGGGTCACAGAGGGGTGCTGACTATTTCTCCCCTCAGGATTCTATCATTGGGCAGCCCTAAGGGGCTAGAGTAGTAGTTCCCAAACTTTTTTGGCCTACCACCATCTTTCCAGAAAAAATATTACTTAGCACCCCTGGAAATTAATTTTTTTTAATTTTAATAGCAATTAATAGGAAAGATAAATGCACCTGTGGCCATCACCACCCTCCTGGATCACTGCAGCACCCACCAGGGGGCAGTGGTGCCCACTTTGGGAATCACTGGGCTAGAGTTTCTATTACCTGTTGCTTATATTTGGTGTGTTCCCTCAATATCAGTAGCCAGCTAACTTCTCCTCAATATCCATCAAATAGTTGATGTCAAGATATTCTTTCACAAAAGGGTATTTACTGAAAGGCATAGCAAGGACGTGGTTATAAAACAGTCCCCATACCAGGAAACAACACTCTCCTCTTGTCTCTGCACAAAGTCCCTAAGAAGAGTGAACTAAAAACACAGCTTAGAGAATGCAGGTACCTCTCAGGTCTTGCCCCTGGGAGTCTTTTTCTCTCTTCTCGTTTTCTTTGGAGTGAGGTAACACCAATGGACAAGTCACTTCTTTGTGAAACTGGAATAGCTTCTTTTATGGCTCGTTGTCATGGCTTATTGGTCAGTCCACTGGGTCAAGCAGGTCATTGGGCTGCTTCAAGGGCTCCTCTCCAGACTCATCTAATGCTGCTATTGGGCTCTGGTAGTCTCTCTTATCAACTCTGGTTGCTGAGGGGACCTTTGATAGCTCTTCCAGCCTTGTGAAGCTCTTGTAACCTGGTCCATTCTGTGCTTTGATGGTCATTCACCTAAGATCAGGAAGGAAGAAACACAATAGGACTGGAAGTGCCATGCAGTTGGGGACACATGGTGACTGGATAGGAGATAAGGTTTGATACCTTATTTCCCCATAGAAAGGTATAGCAATTGTTGTCTCTTGAAAACAAGGAAGGAAGGAAGGAAGGAAGGAAGGAAGGAAGGAAGGAAGGAAGGAAGGAAGGAAGGAAGGAAGGAAAGAAGGAAGGAAGG
>NW_025379542.1:0-1613 GCF_016433145.1 Gracilinanus agilis
TAACCATGTTAAAAATGAATATTAATAAATGTTTACATTTAAAAAAATAAAAATAAATAAAAATAAAAAAATAAAAAATAAAAATAAAATAAAAAAATAAAAGTAATGGCTCAGTGGCCTCAAAGAGTGGTTCAATGGCAGTGTAGCAAGAAGTCTACAATAAACTTTTCCCCAAATCAATGATAGACAAGAATTTTTAAAAATTTTAAAAAAATTAACAACATGGATAAAGTCACAAATGGAATTTTTTTCAGATGTACACACAAATCTGGCAAGTATGGTGAACACAGTGAAGGGCAAATTCAGAATGAAAAGGAATCACAACATATAAAGGAAGGGTTCTTAGCCTTTTTAAGTGTCATAGCTCTAAAGTGAAATCTACAGAACCTTTTTCAGAATAATAATTTTAAGTATCTTTTAAATATATAAAACAAAATATTTTGAATAACAGATGAAACCAATTATATTGTATAAAAATCACACACACACACACACACACACACACACACACACACACACACACACACCAGACCTTAGGTTAAGAATCTCTAGGCTAGAAAATCTGACTACTTAATATAAAAAAATTCAGTAGTGATAAATAACAAGTCTTATGTTTGTGTGCTAAAAGAGATTTTCAGTAACAAAAGTAAGAAATGTGGTTAGTAAGCAGTTGTTCTGAAGGAAAAAAAGTATTCCTGGGTTTTAGTGTACCATAAACTCAACAACGTTACATAACAAACATGTTCATGCCTTCTTGGGCTGCATTTTGTAAGGCAGGGCTTCCAGGAATAAGAAGGCTTAAGGAAAGACATTAATGAGCAGCAGAGTGTACATATAGCCAAATGGAAAGGGGGCTTTAGTCCGAGCCATTTTAGAAACTTGAAATAATTGGCTATACTTTGCTGAGAGAAGACTTATAGGAGATGATAGTTATATTCGACTGTTTGAAGAGTTATTATGTAGGAAGAAATTAGACTCATTCTGGTCAGCACCAGAGAGAAGAACCAGGGACAGTGAGTAGAAGTTATAAAGAAGCCAATTTAGGCTGGTTGTCAGGTTAAAAAAAACATTCTCAACAATTTATAGCCATCTAGAAGTAACATTGGGATGCTTAAAGAGGAATGGAATAAAGAATTTCCTTGTTCTTGGGAAATCTTCAAGCAGAAGACAGATGAAAACTTGGTGGGTATTCTATAATAGAGGATCATTACAATCCAAGTGGGACTAGAAGGTCAATGCATTTCCTTTCAAATAAGATTCAGGATGTTTGGGAAAGGCCTAAAATTCTGTGATAGCATGATTCTTTATTAGACTTTATTTTTCTTTAAGCAACAGTATGGGAAAGTTGAGGTAATACTAAGAATAGTAGGTTACATAAGGTGTTTGAGGAGATTTCAGAATTCCCTTGAATGTAGAAGAGGGGAGAAGATAGACAAGGAGACCGAAAGAAGACAGATACAAATAGAATAAGAAAGGAGAGAAAAAGAAAAGAAAAGGCCTTCTTGTCTTCTCACTCTCTTGTTATTTAGTATAAAAGCCTTATATTAGACATCTATTTAGAATAATTATTTAATTGATAATTTATTGGCAGCTGGAAAAAGCTATGAGGTTAT
>NW_025379543.1:0-1409 GCF_016433145.1 Gracilinanus agilis
GTCATCTTTATGAAAGGAAATAATTTGGCAAGAAATAGATATATAAACAAACTAAGGAAAGTTGAACTTCATCTTATGCAAATGTTTCACGGAGTGTGATGTTATACAATATAAAGAATGAATCTTATAAATGCAATATGGTAGAGAATAGAGAACTGACTTCACTTTAGAAAGATTTGGGTGAGAATTTTGTCTCAGATTCTTACTGACTTCCTGGCCCTAGCGAGGCAGTCATTTAACCTCAGCCTCAGTTCCTCATCTGTGAATGAGAAGGCTGACACTGAAGCCCTCTAAGCTTGCATTCTAATTGTATATGCACTTCTATACTTCTCTAGCTATGAAGGAAGAAGTGCATCAGCAATTTACTTCTAACCTTTGTGATTTCATCAAGGGAAGTTTTTGTATTGTAGAATGGCTCAGGAAGAAAATTTGGAACAATTTGAAGAAAAAATGTTCTGAGCATAAGATGGAAAGAAAGAACTGAGCATGGTAGGATAAGAAGCAATCTGATGAAAAAAGCTAAAGTTTAAGCTCACCTACTGCAAAATGAAGGGAACACTTGTAAAAGTAGCATAATATATTTATTAAATCCAAGATAATTGAACTAGTTATGAGACAAGCTCTGAAACTGGCATAATGGAAGTAGGGACATTAGACTGAGAATAAGGCAAGGGTGTGCTAATAAATATTTAGCAACTTATTGTCTTGGTGGGAGGGAATGTGTTATGACATTTTAAAGTTTAATCTGCATCATTAACATTTTCTTCATTACTTTCTTAAATCCATTGAGAAAAACAATAAGTAGAGCCCTAATTTGTAGCATTTGCCAATTTCCAAATTGTAAATGCTCCTACTGAAAATTTAACAATTGGATCTTATGAACTAGGTTCAAACAGACCCTTTGAATCAAATGACCAAAATTCTGACCCTGTGTCTATCTTCTTGTATGATTTTTAGCAAGACACATAATATCTATGAAACTCAATTTCCCCAACATGTAAAATTTCTATTCATTTGAACAACTATTTATTAAACCGCTACCATGCAGGAGGCACTAAGAGAAGAGGTAGTATGGTAGAGTTGAAAGCACACTGAACTGAAGAACCACAGAACCTGAGTTGAATTCCTCTCTTCTACTTGTTATCAGTATGACCTCAGGTAATCACTTCATTTCTCTGAGTATCAGTTTCTTCATCTATGAGACAAAGGGTTTGAACTAGATGACTTCTAATCTCCTCTTTCTAAATCTATGATCTTATGATCCCATATAAAAAGATAGGAAGGGGGTGGCTGGGTAGCTCAGTGGAGTGAGAGTCAGGCCTAGAGACAGGAGGTCCTAGGTTCAAACCCGGCCTCAGCCATTTCCCAGCTGTGTGACCCTGGGCAAGTCACTTGACCCCCATTGCCCA
>NW_025379544.1:0-3711 GCF_016433145.1 Gracilinanus agilis
ATATTATATAGATTAGGGAGATGATAGCACCGCCCTGTTCTGTATTGGTTGTGTTACATTTGTTCAATTCTGGGTATCAAATTTTAGGAAAAACATGGATAAGCTGGAGGACATCAAGACAAATTTAATCAGAATGACAAAGGGACTCCAGTCTATGTTACATGAATGTTGGTTGAAGGAGCGGATGTTTCATTTGAATAAGAGAAGGTTCATGGGGATGTTTGTGATCACTCTTTTAAAGATTTTTTGAAAATAATTTTACCTTTTTTATGCTTGGTGGGCAGAAATTGGATAGAAATTACAGAAAGGCAGATTTAGGATATTTATAAGGAGAAAATTCCAGATAATTAAAGCTATTCAAAAATAGTATGGGCTGCCTTGGGAGACAGTGAGTCTTCAAGCAGAGGTTGGACAACCACTAGTTAGATGTATTATTACAAGCATTCTTATTTAAGTGTGAATTGGACAAGGAGGTCTTGACCTCCCTTCAAATTTTAAGAATTTTAAAATTTTGATTGCATATTGAAAGGAAGAACTCGTGTTTGTTTTTGAATTAATATTTCAATTTCTTTGGGTTATGATCCATTCATTTTTGGCACAGCTGTCCATGATCAAGACACATTACAACATTTTTGAAATATCAAATTATTTCCACACACTATATTTTTGAGCACTTGACTCAAAATTTCTACCGAATTTCCATTTTCAACTAGAACTTTAGTTCTTTTTCTTCTTCTCTTCTTCCGCCTTCTTTTCATTTTACAAAATTTACAAAATTTACAAAACAAAATACAAATGTTGCTTTAGGAGGGATAAATTTCTCAGAAAAATTGGATTTCCCGTTGATTATAGCAACTTTTTGACTTGTCATTTATAATCTGTAGTCCCATTCATGCCAGACAGTTGAGACAAAATGGCATATTTAAAAAAAAACAACCTTAACAACCTTAACCCAATTCCTCCTTGTTTTGTTCACTTTTTAATGTCACTCTGAAGAATTAGGGGAAAAATTCACTTGTGAAATTTCTTTCAGTGCCAGCTAATACAGATGGTAGACGATCTTATCCAGTTTACTCTAGAGGTATAATCTTGACTTTGAATAACTGATGTAAACATAGTTGATTCCTAGCACAAGGAATGTTATTGCAGTGTTACTGCAACTGTACACTGTCATTAAATCAAAGATAATTGATGGTTCTTATCACCAAAACAAGGTGTTTGAAAGTTTTTGAACTATGCAATCAAAAAGAGGCAAAAATACTCTTAGAATTATGTCTAAATGTATCATCCCAAAGGCCCTGGTAACTAAGCACATCCTACCTTCTTGCCCTTCACCTCTAATCATACTCTACCAAATAATTACTGAGTGAATAAAAAAATTGATCATGATTCTCGCTGGCTCAAATCAGGGTATGGAAATATGGAAAAATAAAGCATTTTACAAAATGATTAGTCATAATTCAATGACAAGGACCATTCTCACAATTTCTATGGAATTGCCTATTTGCATTAGGTATTGTACAAAGCTCATTTAACAGATACAGTCTTTGTTCTCTAGGATCTTAAAACTTATGCCAGATAATGCGGCATTGCGTTACAATGGAAAGAGTACTGGAAGGGAGTCAGGAGACATTCATTTTGCATCCAGTTCTGCCACTAAATCCTTTGGGCAGGAAAGTAATTTCTCTTTTTTAGGACACTGTTTCTTCACGTGGAAATAAGGAATGGGTTGGGAGTTGGTTTTATTTCTAAGGATCCTTCCAGCTCTAGTATTTTAGAACCTTGATACAGAAAGTTATATTAATGACATGTATTAAGCAGAAATAATAATTATAAATTAAAGGTGGTGGGTGATGAGGGAATCCTGGGAATTTTGATCATAGAGATTTAACACTTTATATCAGTGGTTCCCAAACATTTTTGGCCTGCCACCCCCTTTCCAGAAAAAATATTACTTAGTCCACTAGAAATTAATTTTTAAAAATTTTAATAGCAATTAATAGGAAAGATAAATGCACCTGTGGTCATCACTGCTTCCCTGGATCACTGTAGCACCCACCAGGGGGTGGTAGCACCCACTTTGGGAATCATTGCTTTATATGATTGTGAATATGTTCAGAATAGATTACACATATTATCTATCTTTCTATCTATTTATCTATAATATGTACAGAACTTAGTTGGGAGAGATAGATAACATGGTAGATAATTAAATCAGGATCCAAAAAGAACTTAAGAAGCTAGAATATTGGAATGATTCCAGTAAGATGAAATATAATAGGGATAAATAGAAATTTTACCCTAGTCATTGCCAGTAAACATACTCACTGGGAAAATACCACCCAGAGACTAAAGGGTGCTCCCTAATAAGTAAAGTTTCCTAATATTGATTTTAAGGCCTCCTATGCTCACATACGAATTTAATATATCAATGAGAGAGGTAAGATTACTTACCAATTTATTTGAAAAAGTTCTAGAAGTTTTAGAGGAATATTTTAATAACAGATGATCTGATTTCATTAGCTTAGGAACTCTAACGAAGACAGATTTTTTTTTCTGTATTGTCTTGGAGTATTTCCCAAGACTACTGAAAGATATGGTAGCTTGCCCAGGACTACATAATGAGTATGTGAGGGGAGACTTGAACTCATATCTTCCTGACTAACTCCATATTGCCTTTTGTTGTTAATTTATTTTAGTCATGTCCCATTCTTTGTGACTCTATTTGGGAATTTCTTGGCAAAGACACTGGAATGGTTGGCCATTTTCTTCTCTACCTCATTTTACACATGAAGAACTGAGGTTAACTGAGTTAAGTGACTTGCCAAGGGTCACACAGTTAGAAAATGTCTGAGGTTGAATTTGAACTCAGAAAGATGAGTTTTCCTGACTTCAGATCTGGGACTCTCTCCACCATGCCACCTAGCATTCCTTTTGAGGATTTAACATTAGACAAAAAGTATTCTATGGCAACTAAACAAGATAATTCAGTCTTAGGCTATGTTAGCAAAGGCATAGCTTAGGAATGAGGAGGTGAGAGTCCTGCTCTGCTTTGCTCTGGTCACACCACATTTGGAATCCAGTTCTGTGTACCAAAGGTTAGAAAGGACAGTGATAAATTGAAGTGTATCCAAAGCAAGATTTCATGTATGTGAAGGGTTTTGAATCCATCTTATGTGAGGTTAAGGTGAAGGAAATAGTGATATTTAGTTTGGAGAATAAAAAGACTAAGAGGAAACTTGATAGCTTTCTTCAAGTATTTGAAAGTCTGTTGTGCAGCAAAGAGATCAGATTTGTTATGACTGACTGCAGAGGTAGAATCAGGAACAATGCACATGTGAAAGCCTAAAAGAAGGTTGATGTGAGGACAAAAAAAAATGGAGCTATCTGAACATGGAACTAGATGCCTTGAAAGGGAATGGCTTACCTCTCCTTCTTGGCAATCTTTAGGCTGAGACTGGATGAGTAATGGATGCATATATTAGAGTGGGTATTCTTTTTCTGGTATGGGCTAGATTAGATAGTGCTGAGATTCCTTCCAACTCTTAAATTCTGTTATTCTGTGAATAGATAGTCATCAAAGGAATCACAGGACTCTTTCATATGCGTATATACACATGTATTCATAAATGTGTATTTACATGCCTAAAGATTTGTGTATGAGCCTATATATATATTTATATATATAACCTAATTTCTTTGGTATATATA
>NW_025379545.1:0-7512 GCF_016433145.1 Gracilinanus agilis
ATATATTATATATATATATATATATATATATATATATATATATATATTAGGCAAGGAAGGAATGTTTGGAAATGGGAAGAGGAATAGGAAACCCTAAACTAATCTTTGATAATATTAATCCCTCAAGACTGTAGGCAGGTGAGTGATAGTGATTCTAGCTCCTCTGGCTCAGCCTGGCCACAGCCAAACCAGAGCAAGCAAGCTGTTGTTTGATGTCTCTCAGCTTCTTCTTCTTGCCAGATGTTATGCCTTTCATAGCCTTTAGGAACCACCCTTTCCACCCTCTTCTTCTTCTCCTGCCCACTTCCCGGATCCCTCCTGGGCCCTGGGTTACCTAAATACTTAAAGATGATTTGAATTCCTAAATATCTAGGGGACAGAAGAATAGGAGGATTCACTGTCTGGATACAGGTTGGTAAAGGTCAATAAGATTCAGACAGGAGTCCTTGCAGGTTGAGCCAAGCAAGCCTCAGATCCCAATAGACAAGGGTCTGCAGATCCCAGGTCCAAAGGAAAAGGAAAAGATCCCCTGTCAGGGGCTGCCAGGGTATTTATACCCCCCTGGCCAACCACTTTCTCCCCTGTCCTCATGGCTTCTGGGAACATTCTGAGGTCCAAAGGTCTTCACCTGTCAATCAACGGTGAGACTCTCAGCTCCCAGAGTTTCGATATGACACCTTCTACCTAGCATATTCCCTTGAATACCTTCAGCTTTTGGTCCCTTGCCTTGCCTTATTCCCTATTCCAACCAGCTACTACCTATAGCCTAATCCCCTTATTATCTCCCTGCAATATTCCCTTATTACATCCTGCAATATTCCCTTATTACATATCTCTAAATGATTGCATCAATAAAATAGAGAAAGAGCAGATCCATGAACTGAGCACACAATTAAAAAATAGATAAAGAACAAATTGTAGATTCTCAATTAAACACCAAATTGGAAATCCTGAAAATCAAAGGTATGATTAATAAAATTGAAAGTAAGAAAACCATTGAATTAATAAAGAAGAAAAAATGTTGGTGTTCTGAAAAAATAAATTAGGTAAATCATTGATTAATTTGAATAAAAATGAAATAGGAAAACTAAATTGCCAATATCAAAAATGAAAAAGGCAAAATCATAACCAATGAAGAAGAAATTAAAGAAATGACTGGTAGTTATTTTGCCCAACAAAATGCCAATAAATCTGAAATCTAAATGAAATAGAATACTTACAAAAATATAAACTACTTAGAATAAAAAAGAGGAAATAGAACACTTAAATAACTCCATATTAGAAAAAGAAATTGAACAAACCATCAAAGAACCTTACAAGTAATTTTTTGGGATCCAAATATAGTACTGATAACTAAACCAGGATGATCTAAAACAGAGAAAGAATACTACAAACCAATCTACCTAATGAACATTGATGCAAATATTTTAAGGAGATTACCATGTTATATCACAAGAAATCCCATACCATGATCAGGTAGGGTTTATACCAGGAATGCATGAATGGTTCAATATAAGCAAACTCATCAGCATAACTGACCACATCAATAACAAAACCAAAAAAAATAAAAACCAAAACAACAAATGATTTTATAGATAGATGCAGAAAAACATTTGACAAAATATTCCTTATATGCATTCCTTATAAAAAAGTAAATGGGGAGGCAGCTGAGTAGCTCAGTGGATTGAGAACCAGGCCTAGAGATGGAAGGTCCTAGATTCAAATCTGGCCTCAGACACTTCCCAGCTGTGTGACTCTGGGTAAGTCACTTAGCCCCCATTGCCTAGCCCTTACCACTCTTCGGCTTTGGAGCCAATACACAGTATTGACTTCAAGATATAAGGTAAGGGTTTAAATAAATAAGCAAACAAACAAATAGATAAATAAATGGAACCTTTTAAAAATAATAAATAGCATTTATCTAAAAACCATCAACAAGAATTATCTGTAATGTGGATAAAATAAAACCCTTCCCAATAAGATCATGGATAAAGCAAGAATACCCTCATCACCACTATTATTTAGTATTGTATTAGAAATACTCACTATAGAAACAAGAAAAAAATTGAAGGAATTAGAATAGGCAATGAATTAACACAGTGCCTAGTAAGTGGTAAGAGCTTAATAAATGTTTGATAATTAATTTGGCTGAGATACAGAATACTAAATCCAATCAGATACCCACAATTAATCTGGCACCAATATGGTAAGTCCCTGGGAAAAGTTGTCACTGGGATGCTAACAGAAGAACAAACCATTCTAGAACTGAGTGGGCTGAATCTCCTGTGGCAATCAATTGTGTGTTCTCTACATTTTCTGATTAGGTGAGACATATCCCTAATCTCTGCCTATATTGCTCTCTTTCTTTTTTGAATGAATTTAGGAAGGATTGTCATTGTCTCTTTTATGTATACTATATAATGTATAGACATATAAATATATACATACATGCATATGGAGAGACAGAGAGAGAAAGTAACATATCTTTTTTTGTAAATGAGAAAAATGGTGCTTAGAACATGCATTTTACATATAAATAAAAATATAAACTAGTAATTATAGTAATAGGAACATGACATATGAAGCTACAAGAACCACATTTAGAGAAAGAATTCAAACTAAGAATAAAAAAATTAGTTTTCTTCCTAGAATCAGTTTTTTTTTCTTTTTTGAAGATTTAATCTGATTCCTAAAATTTAGTGCTTTGCACTAAAAAAAATGAAGAGATAAAGCTATTGACAAAGAAGTTGTTGAAATTTCAGGATGACAATTTAAGAGCTGGAGGTGATTTCTGGAGCAATTGAGTAGAAGATTATTATTTTCTATATGAAGAACCTGAAATTGAGGGAGTTTAATGGACTTGCCCAATTCACACAGGTAATAAATAACAGCATAAGAGTTTAAATCCATGCCATCTTTATTGAGTCACTACTTTTCATCAACACTTTTCTATGTTCATTTTCAATTTAAGCTTCTGTTCCTCAGAACCACCATAATAGAGAAAATGCTTCCAGACTCAGGAAAATATGAATTCAAAGGTCACCTCTGGCACTTTTTAGTTGTTCCCTCTTCTATCAAAAATGAAGTTAATAATACTTAGAGTACCAGTCTTAACAGTACTGTTTTGAGGCTCTCACTGGAAATGACCCTTGATCTCACCTGGCTGTGTCATCATGGCACAGTTAGGGGAACTGGCAGCTGGGCTGAGCAAAGAAAAATGGCTGCCAATTTCCTTGCATGCCTTCCCTATTTGCCCTTAATGCCCCTTGAGCTACAAATCCCTCTCCTTCTTTTGCTAAGAGTAGCAGTAGGAAGTCTTCCAGCAATGGGAATGAGAAAAAAAATGGTGTAATACGGTGACAGCAGATATTATCATAGTGAGATTTGAGGACTCAAGGACAAAGAAAGCCTTGCTTCTTGCACAGGCTAGTTGCCAACTCCATTAAATGTGTTCTCTGATGGGTTACCTGCAGCCAGATGAGGTCAGAGGTCCTCTGTCAGTGTCCAAACATATGGCCAACTTTACTGAGTTCTAGTGTATACCTTATCCCACTATCTAGACATCAATGAGCAGATAAACTAATTATAAATTGCTTTGTTTTGGACTTGATGAATAGTTGAAAGGGAATTATGAGTTGATCACACTGTGAGAAATCTGATTACACTCCTTCACCTTTTCAAGGGAGGACTGGACTTTGTGTCCTAGAACTCTAGGTCCAATCAATCTTGTATGGGGGAGGAAAGGGTAGTAAGACATCAAAGAAATTAGCAAGCCCATAGCTGCTCAGTAGGAGTTTATATATTTTATTATGCATTGTGTTCTCACTATTATATATTGTTTATTTACTTATTGATTCTATGCTAAAGGAAAAAAAAACGGCATATGCAGCATTTCAGCAAGTGTATATGCTTCCCAGGAGAGCCAACTCCATTATACCAAGGTCAGGAAAATTAGTGCAAATTGACAGTAACACTCATTCAAAAGGAAATAAGATGGGCCAGTGGGTAAGAATTCAGTTCTTTTCTGATCAACAGAGCTACACAGTTCAAATACATCTTGAACAGGGTGTCTCCATGCTTTTTGAATTATACATCTTTATTAATCAAAAATTTTTTGTTATGCAACCTCAAATATGTACATATTTGCTTATTTATAAATCATATACTTGTTCTACTATAGCAATAATTATAAACATTATGAAACATTTTGAAAAATGGGTACAGAATAGCAACTGGTCTTATGATGTCACCCATGTATGAAGAGTCAGAAGAGGAATTCTCTCTATTAGTACAATTTTGAACTCCTCAGAAACTTACATTTTTGGATATCTGCCTGTGTCACTAAGAGTTTGAGTAATTTATCTAAGTTCATACAACCAGTACAAGTAGAGGCAGAAGTGAAACCTACTGCTTCCTGACTTTGAGGACAACCCAGGATCCATTATTCTAGTCTTCTTCTATAAAGACAGAAATTATTGACCTTTTGTTCTTTAAAGCAAATTTTGTTATTGTTTGTGTCCAATAAAATGATTTTTGGTAACTAGAAATTGAAGGAATGCCCATTAGTTGTGGAGTGACTAAACAGGTATATGACTGTGATAGAATAATTCTATGCCATAAGAAATGACTCACAGATAATTTTGAAAAAAAAGTGTAAATACTTACATGAAATTATGAAGAGTGAAAGAAACAGATCAAAAAGAACATTATATATAGCAACAGAAATATATTTTTAAAGAATTATTCATGTATGCCCATTTCCAGAGGGGGAAAAACTTATAAATAGTAGTAAGACAAAGTTTTATAAATACATATATCCTTTTGTCAAATCTTATTTTCTTTAATTTTGGAAAATTGGGGAGGGAAAAGATTAAATGGATGATTTAATGAATCAAACAAACAAATAAATTTAAATTAAAAAAATACAAATTGCAAAAGGATAGGACAAAGATAAACAGTTAATTCCACAGCAAGAAAGGAAACTACTAGGGTTTATTAAGTAAAGGAATAGCATGATTGGAAATGGAATGTACTCTAAGAAAGTAATTTGTAGCTATGTAGAGAACAGAATGGAAAGGAGAGAGACACTAGACTGGAAGGCTAGCCAGGAAGCAACTGAAGTACAACAAGTGAAAGGTTATGTAACTCTGAATGTAGGTATGCGTTGCATAATTAGAGATGTGACAGATTAAAGAAATGTTGTGGTGGTTGAAGTGAAAAGTTTTGAAAACTACTTAAAATTATAAGGTAATACATTAAATTGCTTTCCAGCTCTGGGAGGGTCTATGAGGGAGGGAGGGAGACAATTTTGACCATATGGCTCAAGAAAACATATGCGGAAGTTTGTTATTGCATGCAATTGGTAAAAAATATTAAAAATAAAAATTTAGTCATTTTAATAAAATAAATGAAATCATAGGGCAAGGAAGGGTGAGGAGTTAAGGATGATATCTAGATTGTCAGCCTGAGTGACTCAAACAATAATGGTGTACTTCACAGAATTAGACAAGTTTGGAACAAGTGTGTTTGGGGGAAATATAATTATCTGTAAATCACCACAAATCCATATCTGCTCATCATGTGTGATTCTTCTGTCCCATCAAAAATAAGGAGAGGATAAAAGGTTTTTAATTCACCAGTTACTGACCAAGAGCATAGAAACTGTTTTCTGAGGGGCACCTGTCATTGCCACAAGGTGACATAGTGAGAAATGTTTTGTATGGGGAATTTTCCTGATGACTTTTGCTCATCTTCTTGTATTTGCCTAGACAGTGGTCAGTTTAATATTTTCCTGAAAGGCCAAAGATAGAAAGATAGAAACTTGAAGAGCAGGAAGTTGAATCAAGGATTATTGAAGGATAAGAATAGGTGTTGTGCTGGAGACAAGCCCACCAGCAAAAGTTGGGTTTAATGGGGAAAATAGGATAAGATGTATCTTCCCACCTTCAATTTGTGTCTGCAATGAAGAAGCAAGAGTGCAGACAACATGCAAACATATCACGATAATTTATAAACTGGATAAAAAGGAAATAATGAACAGAGATAAGGCATCAGAATATCAGATTTTAGCTAGAATTTAAAGGAAGCCATAGAAGTCAGTTGGCGGAGTTGGTGAGGAAAAACATGATATGAAGTTCATCCAGAAAGAATGTCCAGGGCTGAGAAATTGTCTGTTTGTTGTTTTTGTCAAAGATCAACCAGGAGGCCAGTGTCCCTGTATTTAAGAGTATGTGTCAGGGATTAAGGTGTAGAAAGACTAGAAAGGCAAATGAGGGGTAGAGCATGAAGGACTTTGAATGACAGAGCATTCTGTATTTGATCCTAAAGGTAAAAGGGAGCCACTGGAGTTTATTGAGTAAGGGAGGATGTTCAGACTTATACTTTTAAAAATCACCTTGGTGGGGGTTCCGGGTTAAGATGGCGGCACAGTAAGAAGCAGCTCTTAACCTCTCCTGACCAAAACACATAAAACTACTCAAGGGGACATAAAAACAAGTCCAGACGAACGGAGGAACCCCACAACAGGGCACAGTGGGGAAGGTACGTGGAATCGAGGCATTTCCATGCTATAAAGGGGTGAAACAGCTCTCACTAAATCACAGGCTGAGCAACCACCCCACCCCCAGCCCCTCCACACACAACACCTATAGCACCGAAGCCAGCTAAAAAGAAATAGAGCAAGTTTGGGGCATCCATCAAGTCACTGGCAGCTCCGGGGTCTGTTCCTGAGAGCAGCAAGATTTAGGACCCCAAAAAGCTAACGAATGCACACAAAATCTGAGCATGGGAGCAGGGCGCAGAGAGCAGACACAGGGCGCAGAGCACAGGCCCAGAGCGCAGGCATGGGTGGAGGCGTGGGTGGAGGCAGACACAGCCACAAGCTAAAGCTCTGAAACCCTGAGTGGGGAACCAGTGCAGACGGGTATACAACTGTGGAAGCAGCACCGTGAGACTTGTAAAGAAACCTCCAGCAGAGGATCAAGCAAGGGGGTCCACCAGGGGGCTTGACCTTGGAAAAAACCAGAACTCAGACCTCAGGAGCCGAAAGACCGTGGACAGACCCTGAGCGCGAGGATAAACCTGAGAAGCTGCTGGGCTAACAGTGGCTACCCAGTCTCAGGAAGTTCAGAAGAGAAAGATTAACAACAAGAAAAAGAAGTCTTTAACACTCTACAACTTTTACACAGAGAAAATCCAGACAACCAAGCAAACAGAGGAGGAGAACAAACAAGCATCTGGACCCTCCTCAAATAAGGAAAACCCCTCACAAGCTATGGAAGAGTTCAAAACTGAGATTCTGAGGAAAATGGAAGAGATCTGGCAAGAAAATAACAGTTTAAAAGGTAGAATCTTGCAATTGGAAAGTGAGGCTCAGAAACCAAATGAACTGATGAGCAAATTGAACACCAGAAATGACCAGATTGAAAAGGAATACCAGAAGATTATGGCCGAAAACCAGAAGATTATAGCCGAAAACCAGAAGATTATAGCCGAAAACCAAAAGATCATAGC
>NW_025379546.1:0-7734 GCF_016433145.1 Gracilinanus agilis
ATATATATATATATATATATATATATATATATATATATATATGTATGTATGTATGTATGTATGTATGTATGTATAGCACGACTCTCTGAAGAGGCGGAGAAGACTGGTCTGAAGATCAACAAGAAGAAGACCGAGGTGATCACAGTCAACAGCAGACAGGACCTGCCAATCCAACTACAGGGAGAAAACATCAAGGAGACGGACTACTCCACCTATTTGGGTAGCATAGTCAGCAAGGACGGCAGGGCAGATGAGGACATCAGAAACCGAATCAACAAAGCCAGACATGCATTTAACACCCTGCGGTCTGTCTGGACCTCCAGAACACTATCCCTTGTCACTAAGCTCCGAATCTTCAACACCAATGTAAAGGTCGTCCTCCTATATGGAGAAAGCTGGAGAGTGACGAACGTCAACACCAACAAACTCCAAGTCTTTGTTAACAGATGCCTACGCCACATCTTGAACATCAGATGGCCTGAAAAGATCTCCAATGCCAGACTCTGGGAAAGAACAATTCAGTATCCCATCAGTCAGGACATAAAGAAACATAAGTGGAGGTGGATAGGACATACGCTACGAAAACTGGAAGACAACATTGCCGGACAAGCATTGAGCTGGAACCCTCCAGGGAGGAGGAAAGTCAGAAGGTCAAAACAGTCCTGGCGAAGATCTGCCGAAAATGAAACAAAGACCGTCGGAATGACATGGGTCCAGCTGGGGGAAGTTGCCCAGAACAGAGTCTGTTGGCATGAGATGGTTGAGGCCCTATGCTCCTAGGGAGTCAACAGGAATAACTAACTATGTATGTATAAATATATACAAAACTAGGGGTGGAAGAAGATAACAATAAGAAAAAAAGGAAAGCAAACAAAAAGGAATAAATTTATATTCCATGAAGAAGCATGTGGGATCAACAGGGGGAAAAATAATACATTGTAAGGGTAAAGAGGTTAGAGAGAGGGAATATTCAATACTTAAGTGCATTGAAATCAACTTAGAGAAGAACAATCAGATCCACAGGGACAGAAAATTGATTCATGCCCTATAGAGAAGTAGAACGTTAACAAAGGGACTGGTGGGGAGGGAAGCAATACTAGTGAAGGAGAGGGCTTGGGGGGGAGCACCACGTGGCTTCAAAGAACAATAAGAGGGGAATAAGAAGGGAGGGGGCAGAAAGGGAAGTACAACAAGGGAGGGGATTATAGGAAGTGATTAAAAACAAAACACTGGTATAGAAGGAAACAGTGAAAGAAGAAAGAACAGGATTAGGAGAGGGAATCGAAATGTCTGGGAATGCAGAGTTGATAATTATAACTCTGAATGTGAATGGGATGAAAACACCCATGAAACAGAAGCAAATAGTGAGTGGATTAGAAACCCAAACCCAACCATATGTTGTTTACAAGAAACACATATTAGACAGACAGACAGACATAGAATGAAAATGAGAGGATGGAGCAAAATCTTTTGGACTTCAAATGAGAAAAAAAAGGCAGGGGTGGCTATCATGATCTCTGACAGAGCCAAAGTAAAAATAGATAAGGTTCAAAGAGATAGGGAAGGTTACTACATCCTAATAAAAGGCAGTATGAACAATGAAGAAATATCAGTACTCAATATGTAAGCACCAAACGGAATAGCTTCCAAATTTCTAAAGGAGAAGCTAGTGGAGCTCAAGGATGAAACAGATAGCAAAACCATACTAGTGTCATATACTTGTCATATACTTGTCAGATCTCTGGGAAAGGAAAGATTTTAAAACCAAACAAGAGTTAGAGAAAATTACAAAATGTAAAATAAATAATTTTGATTATATTAAATTAAAAAGCTTTTGTACAAACAAAAACAATGTAGTCAAAAATCAGAAGAGAAACAACAAATTCGGAAAAAATCTTTATAACAAAAAACTCTTGACAGTGGTCTAATTACTCAAATATATAAGGAGCTAAATCAATTGTATAAAAAATCAAGCCATTCCCCAATTAATAAATGGGCAAGGGACATGAATAGGCAATTTTCAGATAAAGAAATAAAAAGTATCAATAAGCACATGAGAAAGTGTTCTAAATCTCTAATAATTAGAGAAATGCAAATCAAAACAACTCTGAGGTATCACCTCACACCTAGCAGATTGGCTAAAATGATAGAAGGGGAAAGTAATGAATGTTGGAGGAGATGTGGCAAAATTGGGACGTTAATGCACTGCTGGTGGAGTTGTGAAATGATTCAACCATTCTGGCTGGCAATTTGGAATTATGCCCAAAGAGCGATAAAAGAATGCCTTCCCTTTGATCCAGCCATTCCATTGCTGGGATTGTAAGCCAAAGAGATCTTAGATAAACAGACTTTCACAAAAATATTTATAGCAGTACTCTTTGTGGTGGCAAAAAAACTGGAAAGCAAGAGTATGCCCTTCAATTGGGGAATGGCTGAACAAATTGTGGTATATGTTGGTATTGTGCTCAAAGGTAAAATAAACTGGAGGAATTCCATGTGAACTGGAAAGACCTCCAGGAATTGATGCAGAGCGAAAGGAGCAGAGCCAGAAGAACATTGTACACAGAGACTGATATTATTATTATTATTATTATTATTATTATTATTATTATTATTACTATTATTCCTATTGACTCCCAGAGGAGCATAGGGCAGCAACCATCTCACGCCAACGGACTCTGTTCTGGGCAACTTCCCCCAACTGGGCATCTCATGCCAACGGACTATGTTCTGGGGAACTTCCCCCAACTGGGCATATCTTTGCCAGGTCTGTTTTGGCCTTCCGACTTGCCTCCTCCCTGGTGGGTTCCATATTTGTTTTCATAGTGTTCTGACTGATGGGATACTGAATTGTTCTTTCCCAGAGTCTGGTATTGGAGATCTTTTCAGGCCATCTGATGTTCAAGATTTGATGTAGGCATCTGTTAACAAAGACCTGGAGTTTGTTGGTTTTTGCCAGCACGCGTCGTGGACTCTGTTGGAGAACAATCTTCCAGACTAGGCGATTGTAGGTTTTGTTGGTTATACTGTGGTAAAATCGAATGTAATGGACATCTGTACTAGCAGCAATGCAATGACCCAAGACAATTTGGAGGGATTTATGGAAAGGAACACTATCCACATTCAGAGGAAGAACTGCAAGAGTAGAAACACAGAACAAAAACAACTGAGTGGACACTTGGGTTGATGAGGACATGATTATGGATGTAGACCTGAAAAGACCACACCCATGTAACTATCAATAATGTGTAAATAAGTCTTGACTGACCACACCAGTGGAAATGCGAATTAGCTACAGTGGGGGTAGGGGGTTAGTTGGGGGCTTGGACTGGGGTTAAGGGGGTGAAGGGTTAAGTGAAAACATGACTTATGTAACCAGGGAAATTTTTTTTAAAAATAAAAAAATTATTTAAAAAAAAAGAAAGATCCAGGACGTTAAAAAAAAGAACAATGAAATAATACAATAAAAACATTTGAAAGACATATCTTTAAAAGACTCAGAAATTTTGTTAGATTCTGCCAATGTTACAAAGGAATCTTTTAACATCACATACATGTCCTGTGAGGGACTCATGGGAAGGAAAAATTTTATTGCTTGATATTTTAAAAGTTAATAGTCAATTAAAAGAGAAAGCCAAATTCTTGAAGAGATCAAAGTAATGACTAACCTGCAGATGATGAAACATGCTGCCTATCTTCTGAGAGATAAGTGATGTACAGATGAAGCACAATGAGTAATATTATTTTAGACATAGCCATTAAAAATGTTTTGCTCAATTAGATATTTAAAAATTAATATGGTGGCTGAGAGGTAGTTGAGATATTTACTTTTTAAAATATTTATTTTTTAGAAAAGTTAACATGGTTACATGATTCATGCTCTTACTTTCCCTGTCACCCTGCAGCCTCCCCTCCCCCACCATAGCTGGTGCATATTTCCATTGGTTTTAATATGTGTCATCAATCAAGACCTATTTCCAAATTGTTGATAGTTACATTGGTGTGGTAGTTTCGAGTTTACATCCCCAATCATGTCCACCTCAACCCATGTGTTCAAGCAGTTGCCTTTTCTTTGTGCTTCCACTCCTGCAGTCCTTCCTCTGAGTGTGGGTAGTGTTCTTTTCCATAAATCCCTCAGAATTGTCCTGGGTCATTGTATTGCTGCTAGTACAGAAGTTCATTACATTTGGTTTTACAATAGTGTATCAGTCTCTGCGTACAATGTTCTTCTGGCTCTGCTCCTTTCGCTCTGCATCAATTCCTGGAGGTCTTTCCAGTCACATGGAATTCCTCCAGTTTATTATTCCTTTGAGCACAATAGTATACAACAATTTGTTCAGCCATTCCCCAATTGGCAGGCATCACCTCATTTTCCAGTTTTTTTTACCACCACAAAAAAGTGCGGCTATAAATATTTTCATACAAGTCCATTTATCTATGATCTCTTTGGAGTACAAACCCAACAATGGTATGGCTGGATCAAAGGGCAGGCATTCTTTTATAGCCCTTTGAGCATAGTTCCAAATTGCCTTCCAGAATGCTTAGATCACTTCACAACTCCACTAGCAATGCATTAATGTCTCAATTTTGCCACATCCCTTCCAACATTCATTTCTCTCCCCTTCTGTCATTTTAGCCAATTTGGAGAGGTTTTGATTTGCATTTCTCTAATTATTAGAGATTTAGAACACTTTCTCATGTGTTTATTGATACTTCTGACTTCTATATCTGAAAATTACCTATTCATGTCCCTTGCCCATTTATCAATTGGGAAATGGCTTCATTTTTATACAATTGATTTAACTTCTTGTATATTTGAGTAATTAGACCCCTGTCAGAGTTTTTTGTTATGAAGAATTTTTCCCAATTTGTAGTTTCCCTTCTGATTTTGGCTACATTCTTTTTGTTTGTACAAAAGCTTTTTAATTTGATATTATCAAAATCATTCATTTTACATATTTTAATTTATAATTTTGTATTTTTCTCTAACTCTTGCTTGGTTTTAAAATCTTTTCTTTCCCAGAGATCTGACAAGTATACTATTCTGTGTTCACCTAATTAACTTACAGTTTCCCTCTTTATATTCAAGTCATTCACCCATTCTGAATTTATCTTGGTGTATGGTGTGAGATGTTGATCTAAGACTAATCTCTCCCATATTGTTTTCCAAATTTCCCAATAGTTTTGGTCAAATAGTGCATTTTTGTCCCAAATGTTGGGCTCTTTGGGTTTATCATAGAATGTCTTGCTGACGTTACTTACCCCAAGTCTATTCCACTGATCCTCCCTTCTGTATCTTAGCCAGTACCATACCATTTTGATGACCTCTGCTTTATAGTATAGTTTAATATCTTTTGTTATTCCAAATGAACTTTGTTATAGTTTTTCTAATTCAGTAAAAAGGTTTTTTTGGTAGTTTGATAGGTATGGCGCTAAATAGGTAAATTAATTTGGTTAGAAGGGTCATTTTTATTATGATAGCTTGTCCTACCTATGAGCAATCAATGGTTTTCCAATTGTTTAGATCTAGTTTTAATTGTTTGGAAAGTGTTTTGTACTTGTTTTCGCATAATTACTGTGTTTGTTTTGGTAGAGAGATTCCTAAATACTTTATATTGTCTAGGGTGATTTTAAATGGTGTTTCTCTTTCTACCTCTTGCTGCTCTAATGTGTTGGAAATATATAGAAATGCTGATGATTGATGTGCATTTATTTTGTATCCTGTAACTTTGGTAAAGTTGTTGATTATTTCTTTTTTTTAAAACATTTATTAACAATCATTTTTAACATGGTTACATGATTCATGCTCCTACTTTCCCCTTCACCATCCGCACTCCCCCCACCCATGGCCGATGCACATTTCCACTGGTTTTGTCATGTGTCCTTGATCAAGACCTATTTCCAAATTGTTGGTGGTTGCATTGGTGTGGTAATTTCGAGTCCACATCCCCAATCATGTCCACCCTGACCCATACGTTCAAGCAGTTTCTTTTCTTATGTGTTTCCTCTCCTGCAGTCCTTCCTCTGAATGTGGGTAGTTTTCTTTACCATAAATCCCTCAGAGCTGTCCTGGGTCATTGCATTGCTGCTGGTACAGAAGTCCATTACATTCTATTTTACCACAGTATATCAGTCTCTGTGTACAATGTTTTTCTGGCTCTGCTCCTTTCGCTCTGCATCAGTTCCCGGAGGTCTCTCCAGTTCTCCTGGAACTTCTCCAGTTTGTTAATTCTTTTAGCACAATAGTATTCCATCACCAGCATATACCACAGTTTGTTAGACTATTGATATGGTCAATTATGTGGATGGTTTTCCTAATGTTGAACCAACCTTGCATTCCTGGTATAAATCCAACCTGATCATGGTGGATGATCTTCTTAATTACTTGCTGGAGTCTCTTTGCTAGTATTCTATTTAAGATTTTTGCATCTATGTTCATTAGGGAGATTGGTCTATAGTTTTCTTTCTCTGTTTTTGATCTCCCTGGCTTTGGAATCAGTACCATATTTGTGTCATAAAAGGAATTTGGTAGGACTCCTTCTTTGCTTATCATATCAAATAATTTGTATAGTATTGGGATTAGTTGCTCTTTGAATGTCTGATAGAATTCACTTGTGAATCCATCAGGCCCTGGCGATTTTTTCTTAGGGAGTTCTTTGATGGCTTGTTCAATTTCTTTTTCTGATATGGGATTATTTAGGTATTCTATTTCTTCTGCTGTTAATATAGGCAGTTTATATTTTTGTAAATATTCATCCATACCTCCTAAATTGTTATATTTATTGCCATATAATTGGGCAAAAAAGTTTTTATTGATTGCCTTAATTTCCTCTTTATTAGAGGTGAGGTTTCCCTTTTCATCTTTGATACTGTCAATTTGGTTTTCTTCTTTCCTTTTTTTTATTAGATTGACTAGTACTTTGTCTATTTTATCTGTTTTTTAAAAGTACCAGCTTCTAGTCTTATTTATTAATTCAATAGTTCTTTTACTTTCGATTTTATTAATTTCTCCCTTGATTTTTAGTATTTCTAATTTAGTTTCCATCTGGGGATTTTTAATTTGCTCGCTTTCTAATTTTTTGAGTTGCATGCCCAATTCATTAATCTCTGCCCTCCCTAATTTGTTAATATGTGCACTCAAGGATATACATTTCCCCCTGAGTACTGTCTTGGCCGCATCCCACAGAGTTTGGTAGGATGTCTCATCATTGTCATTTTCTTCAATGAAATTATTGAATGTTTCTATGATTCCTTCTTTGACAAATTTGTTTTGGAGAATCATATTATTTAATTTCCAATTAGTGTTTGATTTTCCTGTCCAGGTGCCCTTACTAATTATTATTTTTCTTGCATTATGATCTGAGAAGGTTACATTTATTATTTCTGCTCTTTTGCATTTGTTTGCAATGATTCTATGCCCTATAATATGGTCAATCTTTGTCAATGTGCCATGTGCAGCTGAAAAGAGGTGTATTCCTTTTTGTCCCTATTTATTTTCCTCCACATATGAATTAGATCTAATTTTTCTGGGACTTCATTCACCTATCTTACCTCTTTCTTATTTATTTTTCGGTTTGATTTATCTAGATCTGACAGAGAAATATTTAGATCTCCCACTAGTATGGTTTTACTATCTATTTCCTTCTTGAGCTCTGCCAGTTTCTCCTTTATGAATTTGGGTGCTATGCCACTTGGTGCATATATATTGAGCAGTGTTATTTCCTCATTGTTTAT
>NW_025379547.1:0-2856 GCF_016433145.1 Gracilinanus agilis
GACAGAGAGAGAGACAGGAGAGACAGAGAGAGAGACAGAGAGAGAGACAGAGAGAGAGAGAGACAGAGACAGAGACAGAGAGAGAGAGAGAGAGAGAGAGAGAGAGAGAGACAGGAGAGAGAGACAGGAGAGACAGAGAGAGAGAGAGAGACAGAAACAGAGACAGAGACAGAGAGACAGGAGAGAGAGACAGGAGAGACAGAGAGAGAGAGACAGGAGAGACAGAGAGAGAGAGACAGAGAGAGACAGAGAGAGACAGAGAGAGAGAGACAGAGAGAGAGACAGAGACAGAGAGAGAGACAGAGCGAGAGAGAGACAGAGAGCGAGAAATAGAGACAGAGGGAGAGAGAGACAGAGAGAGAGACACAGAGAGAGACAGAGAGACAGAGAGAGAGACAGAGAGAGAGAAATAGAGACAGAGGGAGAGAGAGAGAGAGAGAGAGAGAGACAGAGACAGAGAGAGAGACAGAGAGAGACAGAGAGAGAGAAGGAGGGAGAGAGAAAGGTGGATTAAGAAATGCTAAAAGGAATGGGATTTGGATATGGTGGGTTAGAGGGGTTCCTGGCTAGCATTTATACAGCCCTTTAAAATGTGTAAAGGGGACAGCTGGGTGGCTCAGTGGATGGAGAGTCAGGCCTAGAGACGGGAGGTCCTGGGTTCAAATCTGGCCTCAGACACTTCCCAGCTGGGTGACCCTGGGCCAGTCACTTGACCGCCATGGCCCACCCTGACCACTCTTCCGCCTAATAGCCAATACACAGTACTGACTCCAAGAGGGAAGGTGAGGGTTTAAAAAAAGAGAGAGAGAGAAGGATTTGACAGAGGGAAGGGCTGCCCTGAACAGTCTGGGGACCCCTGGGTTCTAATCCTGCCTTTAGTTCTTGCTACCTTTGGAGCTCTGAGCAGGCGCCTTCTTTGAGCCTATTTCCACCTCACGGGGTTGACTTTCATCTCTCATGGATGATGTCCTGAAGGCGTCTGAAAACCAGGAGAGATGTCAGGGCAGGCTCTGGCCGTAGATGGGCCAGCAGAGGGAGGCTCCGAGGAGGTCCCTCTGGCTTCCCGGAGCTCCACCGGCTTCCATTCACGCGGGAGGTTTACCATCTCGGAGTCGCCTTTGACTCCTCCCTCTCGTCCGGCCCGCTGAGCCACTCTGTGGCCGAATGCTGTCTCCTGGCCGGCGCCCTTCTCCTACCCGCGGAGTCGCCGCCCTCATTCAAGGCGATCACCTCTTGCCTGGCGGTGGCTGCCGTCATTTCCTTTGTATCCAATTCTTTGGGAGGACCATCTGGAGTTTTCTTGGCAAAGACCCTGGAGCGGCTGGCCGTTTCCCTCTCCGGTTCACTTTACGTGTGAAGAAACGGAGGCAAAGAGGGTGAAGTGACTTGCCCAGGACCACACAGCTAGTAAGTGGCGGAGGTCCGAGTGGAACTCAAGAAGAGGAATCTTCCTGACGGCAGGCCCCGTGCCGCCCACTGGCTGCAGGAGTCCAAGGTGGCGCCAATAAAGGGGGACAGAGGGACAAGAAGGGCCGTTGTGGAGCCGCTGAGTCTTGGGCTGGGACTTGAAGGATAAGCAGGATTGGAAGAGGCAGATGGGATGGGGGGGTGGGGCGACCACAGATTGGCCAAGAGCCAGAAGGGGGGTCCAAGGCTGCCCAACAAGCCCTGAGCTGGACCTAACACCGAGGATGGTGATGACAAGCAGCCCGTTGACAGCCGACATTTCTATGGTGCTTTGAAGTCTGGGAGACACTTTCCAGACATCGTCTCAAATGGAGCCTTACAGGGACCCTGTGTGATGGCTGCTGCTATTGTTGTCCCCCCTTTTACAGAGGAAGCAACTGAGGCCCCCAAAATGCTTGCTCTGAGATCCTCCGTCTAATCCGCTTTGGAAGTAGAATTTGAGCCTAGGTCTTCCTCACTCCAAATCCAACGCTAGCCGTTGTGCTGCCTCAGTTTCCCCGTTGTAAAATGAAGTTAGAAAACACTGTCTTGTTTTCTCTTCTTGGTATATTGTAACATGGAGGTTTATTAAGTTCAAGATTTTTTTAGTTGTTGTTTTTTTTTTTTTAACCCTTAACTTCTGTGTATTGGTTCCTTGATGGAAGAGTAAGAGTGGGCAATGGGGGTCAAGTGACTTGCCCAGGGTCACACAGCTGGGAAGTGTCTGAGGCTGGATTTGAACCCAGGACCTCCTGTCTCTAGGCTTGGCTCTCAATCCACTGAGCTACCCAGCTGCCCCCTCAAGATTTTTTTAAAACCAGAAGCTTCAACCCAGTGATCCCTGAGGGCCTCCCTGATACACGAGCTCATGGACCAGATCTGGCTGTCCCTGGTTTCCATTCCTTGGAGGATAAGAACCCATATTCTATTTGAGCCAGGGCTGCTGAGGACCAGCAGGACATGCAGCTGGGCGGATGTAGGAGTGGACCTTAAAGCTAAGCTCGGCACTTTGGACTTACTGTGGCTGGCAATAGGGATCCATGGAGGATTCTGCCCCAGGGGGGTGAGGATGGCAGCAGTGTTTTTAAAAGATGAGCATGAGTGAGCTTTGCAAAAGGGGTCAAGGTAGAGAGATGCTCCAGGCAGAGAGTTTGGGAAGCAGTGGCTCAGCCCAGTGCAATTGTAATCCAGATTCTGTTTCCCAGCCGCCATTTGTCAAGGCCTCTGCCCAGAGGAAATATGGATGGTGTTCTGCGGCGCTCATCAATCCTCCTGCCAGACCACACGCCTGACACCAGCGGCACACAAGCAGCCTCTGGGGAGATGCCCAACCGCGAGACGGGGAGGGAAGGAGGAAAGGGGGAGGGAAGGAAGAAAGGGGGAGGGAAGAGAAAAGGGGGAGGGAAGGAG
>NW_025379548.1:0-9127 GCF_016433145.1 Gracilinanus agilis
AGAAGAAGAAGAAGAAGAAGAAGAAGAAGAAGAAGAAGAAGAAGAAGAAGAAGAAGAAGAAGAAGAAGAAGAAGAAGAAGAAGAAGAAGAAGAAGAAACAAAGGGGAAAATAAAATGTAAGATGGAGGCTACCTACTTCTGTAAAAGGTGCCAGAATTCCTTTAATCTCACAAGTTCTTATCTTCAGTGTAATGCTCAACTCCTCACTCACCATCACCCCACATATCCAATCAGTTGTCAAATCTTGCTTTTTTTTTTATCTATTTTTATCTCTCATATCCAGTTCCTTCTCTCTTTTTTACCACCTTAGTTCTGGACCTTATTACCTCTTACCTAAATTATCTCAGTCTTCCTAATTAGTCTCTCTGTGTCAAGTTTCTCTCCTCCTCTACAATCCATTGTACATACTGTTGCCAAAATAATTTCCTTCAAGGCAAATCTAACCCCGTGACTATGAATTCCAATGCATTCCTATTGCCTATGGAATAAAATACATTTCTCCATTTAACTTCTAAAGCCCATCCCAACTGGGCATCAAACCATTAATCCAGTCAATGTATTTTATTCTCTCTTCTCATTCCCTCTGTGATCCATACTGGTCTTCTGTCATTCCTCACATAAAAACCTCCTTCTGCCATATTAGTCCTTTTTTCATTAGTCATCCCATGAGACTGCCTTTCACTCTTCCTTACCTCCAACTCAGTCTCTCTCATTCTTTAAGATGCAGCTTAAGTACCCTCTTCTACATGAAGCTTTTCCTAATGGCTTTTAACTGGCTGTGTTGTCTTCCCAAACTACCTATTTTACATCTATTTATATTTGTTCACTCTGTAGTTATGCTGTATATACTTATGTATGTTCTTATCTTCTTTTACATTAAAATGTAAACTCCTTGAAAGTTGGTATTATTTCATTCTTGGTACTTTTATCCCAATGCCTAGCATGGTGCCTGGAACATTATTGAAGCTTAAAAAACACTCAGTAATTATTCCATTTAGTGGACAATATCACTGTCAAAATGGCTAATTGTCCAACAATTCAATAAATAAATATTAATTAAGTACTCCACACCAGGCACTGTCCTACATGTTCAGGATACAAAATGATGCAAAGGACATTCCCTGTCCTCAACTAGTTTAAACATCTAATTCTTCTCCAATTTTAACCCTATGGGGAAAAAGTAAGCTGACTGACAAAGTTAAAGATGTTTATGAATGACTAGAATATTTGACTTTATTTTTTCTTCATGATTAGTATTGTCATTGGGTTTTTGTTTTATTTGTTTTTCCCAGCAAGGAGGATAGCAAATATGCATGTGTATGTATATATATATATATAGTATTTATATTTTTATAATATGTATTTTTATTACATACATATATTTTATATGTATATACATGTAATATATCTTTCTAACACACAGTTTCATATTCATATTCATTAAAAGGATTTGTGGTGCATGTTGAGTTAAGAGCATTGCAATAAAATGAACCAGGAAATATTTTCCAATTGGACAGCAGTGTAGTCTCCTGCAGAAACATAACTATTTACAGCTTCCAAAACAAACACAGGGTCACTTGATTCTATTAACTGGGAAAGGATCACTTTTCATTTCAGAGAACTAGCCTTGTTATTTCTTACTAACTTTAAATGTTTTCTCTGAAAAGAACTTGAAAAAGAACCAAAATATTAACATGCTTAGCATGCCAGAAATCATACTGCAAAACAGCAGCAAGGGGAAAAGGTCATAGAGGAAGTAAAAGGAGGTTGAGAGGCGAAAAATAATATAAGCAAAGTGGGAGAAAAAACATTGTGAAACACATTCCCAAAGAAATTCCTCATAAGAGTCAACAGGGAGATAAGTGACTCTAATTCTCACAATATAAAACATCCAGCAAGTATGTTTACCTTTAAGAAAAACAGAAAAGAAATTATAAAAATACATATATAATGCCTGTTAGAATTAGCTTAGAATGTCCCCTAGTTTTTATGTTGATATCATAGGCAGACAAAACACAGATACACACCTATAATAAGAAGATATAAAAGCCAGGAAAGAAAGTGGCTAGAAAATATTGTGTCTATAAATTCCTTTTTTTACCTTCTCTAGTATATGATTATCTTTTATAAAATACAAAAGACATTACAAGGACATTTCATATTCAATTCAATTTTTTAAAAATAACCATGGTAAAAAATAATCTGTATCCCAAAGAGATAATAAAAGAGGGGAAAGGACCTCTTTGCACAAAATTACTTATAGTAGCTCTTTTGTGGTGACAAAGAATTGGCAATTGAGGGGATGTCCATCAATTGGAGAATGGCTGAACGTGTTGGTGATGGAATACTATTGTACTACAAGAAATGATAAGCAAGATGATTTCAGAAAAAGCTGGAAAGATCTGCAGGAACTGATGCAAAGTGAAATAAGCAGAACTGGGAGAACATTGTACACAGGAACAGCAATATTGGACGATGATTATCTGTGTAAACTTGGCTCCTCTCAGTAATGCAATGATCTGGAATAATCCTGAAAGACTTATGATCAGGAATGCTATCCACCTCCAGAGAAAGAACTGTTAGAGTCATCTTTCACATCAGTGTATTTATGGTTTTATTTTGGGGTTTTGGTTATGAATGAGTTTGCTCTTACAACAATGATCAATATGAAAGTGTGTTTTGCAGGACAATGAAAATAAAATTTAAAAAAATTAAATTAAGCTAAAAATAACCATGTCTACTGAGTGCATTTTTTTGCCAGGCATTAGAAGAGAGAAAAAAGATTTAAAAATAATAATAAAATATTTCCTGCCCTTTAGGAGCTTTCAGAGTAATGGGTCTGAGTTCACAAATAAATAGACAATTGTAATACTAAATATATAAATATAGTACATGCATGCAAAACAAAGTAATTTGTAATGTCTGTGGGCAAAGGACCTTGACCAGTTTAGAGGATCAGAGAAAGTTTCAATGGAGGAAATGGTATTTGAGTCAGCTTTGAAAGTTGATTAGGAATTCAAAAGGGAAGAAGTGGAATAAATGGCATCTGAGTCATAGGTAGCAAAAATCAGTGTCATAGGTAGGATTCAGAACCATGGACTTTCACTCCAGAGGTAATGGACTTTGCCCTATACCACCATATCCTTAACATATTTCTAATAAAAATATGTTTATATTCAAAATTCTTATTAATTTCCTTAGTCTTTAGCAGGTGATTTGATCTGACTATCATATAATTGAGCTAAATTTTGAGTCCTTAAGAGAGATTCTGGGTCATGGTATGGGCAATTAAGCAATCAATCAGTGAGTATTTTTAACCACCTGCTCTGTGTCATGCAGTGTATTAGCCTATGAGAAAAGCCAAGCAACTCCTCCCTTCAAGGAATTTGTTTTAATGAGAGACATCTTCCACAATACAGTTAAACATCTCTACTTTAAGGAGCAGCTGGGTAGCTCAGTGGATTAAGAGCCAGGCCTAGAGATGGGAGGTCCTAGGTTCAAATCTGACCTCCGACATTTCCCAGCTGTGTGACCCTGGGAAAGTCACTTGACCCCTATTGCCTAAAAAAAAACAAACAAAAAACTTCTCTACTTTCAGTTCCTCAAACACAACACTTCATTTCCCATCACTGTATCTTTGTACTAGATATGTCACATGCCTGGAATGTTCTGTCCCTAATCTTTCCCTCTTAGTTTTCCTGGATTCTTTCAAGAATCATTTCAAAGCTCATACTCTAGTCCCTGTTTTTCCTTTCAAATTGTCTTCCACCCATTTTCTCTATATTCCCTGTATGATTAGCAAAAGAGATGGATGTATCTCATAGCTATGAATAACAGATGGACAGTCGCAGTTTGTTCTGGCATATACATAATGTTAAAAGACTGAAGAAAATTCAGTATTTGGGGCTGATTGGGATTTATGGAAGATTTAAAGGAAAAACCTAGATGGGTCACACAGGAAAAAAGGTGTGGAAGGGTTAGGATTTGTACCATTGGAGGGAGTATCTAAATTAAGGAGGTAAAGGTTTGTTTTTCCAAGAAGAGACTTTCATTGTCATTTTTATCTCTTGGGACATTGGCTTTTCTCAACTATCAACAACTATCAATAAACAGTGAACTAGTCATCTCTAAATTCTTTCCAACCCTAATGATTTAGCCTATTATCCTATGCTTTATAACAAGATAAGGTAGGAAGATCAGTAATAATTGATTGTGAAGGGTCTTTAATTTAAGGTAAAGGTGCTTAAATTTTATTTGGTAGGCAATAAGGATGGACTGAAGAGCTTTAAACAGAGGAATGGCATACCCAGATAAATGGGAAGATCTTGTATTCCTATATTTTATTTATGCCTAGTGCAATAGTAAAAAGAAAAAATTTTAATTGAAAAAACCGGAAGTGGCAAGACCCTTTAGGTTCCTGTCTTAAGAGGGTAATGACAACAGGAATAGAGAATGGGGGATATGTGTAAAAGAAGTATTTCAGAGAGAGAAATGATAGGACTTGATAACTGACCAGATGTGAGAGATGAAGGAAAGTGAAGTTGAACTTATTGCCAAAATTTTCAGCATGGGAGATTGGGTGAATAATGGTACCATTTAAAAATTATTAAGTGAGATGAAGAAGTAGGCTCAGAGGAGAAGATAATGAATTCAGTTTTGAACAATTTGAGCTTCAAGTTGCTAGTAGAACATCCAAGAGGAAGTGTTCGGTCAGCAGTTTGAGAAGTAGTATGGGAATTTGAAGAGGCATGAATTTGAGAATCATCTGCATAGGAAAGTCACTTGAAGTCATGAGAATGAATAAGAACTACTGACAAGAGCCATCTATAAGAATATTATTTAAAATGCTCTCTCAGACTTCCTGGTTAAGATGGTGGCAGAGTAAAAAGCAGCTGCTTAACCTCTCCGAACTGAAACATATAGGACTCCTCAAGAAGACATAAAAACAAATCCAGAGGAACAAAGGGATCCCACAACAGGGCACAGCATTGGAGATACATGGAATTGGGGCATTTCCATGCTATAAAGGGGTGAAATAGCTCTCACTAAAACGTGAGCTGAGCAACCCCTCCACCACCCCACACCACCTACAATGCCAAAGCCAGCGCACAAGAGTTAGAGCAAGTTTGGGGAACACATTAAATCCTTGGCAGCTACCTGGGGTCACCAGGGCCTGCTCCTGAGAGCAGCAAGACTTAAGACCCCAAGAGTCTAAAGAATGTGCGGACTTTGAAACACAGATCCAGAGTGCAGGCACCAGTGCGGGCGAGGACACAAGCTCAGACATGGATCCTGAGCGCAGTTGAGGACCCTGAGTGGGGACCCAGTGCAGAGGGGTGCATGATTGTGGAAGCAGTGCCCTGAGGCTGTTAAAGGAGCCTTGGGCAGAGGAACAAGCAAGGGGACCACCAGGAGGCATGACCCTGAGAATAACTAGACCTGAGACCTCAGGAGCCTAAAGAGCACAGACAGACCCTGAGTATGAGGATAATTGAGAGGGGACAGGGCTAACAATGGCAAGCCAGAGACAAGAAAACCAAAAGAGAAAGATCATCAAGAAGACATTGGTAACACTTGACAACTTTTACACAGATAAAATCCAGACAACAGAGCAAACAGCACAGGAGAACAAACAAGTAATCATATCCAAACCTTCCCAAAATAATGAAAACTGGCCACAAGCTATTGAAGAGTTCAAATCTGAGATGATAAGAAAGATGGAAGAGATTTGGTGAGAGAAGTGGGAAATAGCTCAAAAGGAAATTAACAGGTTAGAAGACAGAAACTCAAAGTGGAGAAAGATGCCCAAAAATCAAATGAAATGGTAAGCAAATTGGAAACCAAAATGTGGCAAGAAAATAACAGTTTAAAAGGCAGAATTTCACAATTGGAAAGTGAGGCAAGTAAATTGAAGACCATAAATGACCAGATTTAAAAGGAAAACCAAATGATTACAGCCGAAAACCAGTCCCTAAAGGCTGGAATTGAGCAATTAGAAGCTAATGATCTCTCAAGATAGCAAGAACAAATAAAACAAAGTCAAAAGACTGATAAAATAGAAGGAAACATGAAATATCTCAATGAGAAAGTGACAAACCAAGAAAACAGGTTTAGAAGAGACAATCTGAGAATCATTGGTCTTCCTGAAAAAGCAGAAATTAATAGAAAATTGGACTCCATACTAAAAGAAATTATTCAGCAAAATTGCCCTGAAGTTCTACAACAAGAGGGCAAAATAGACATTGAAAGGATCCATAGATCACCCTCTACACTAGACCCCGAAAAGACAACCCCCAGGAATATAATAGCCAAATTCAAGAGCTTCCAAGTAAAAGAAAAAAAATTTACAAGAAGCCAGAAAGAGACAATTCAGATATCAAGGAGTACCAATCAGGATCACACAGGATCTGGCAGTCTCCACGCTAAAAGACCGCAAGGCTTGGAATATGATATTCAGAAAAGCAAGAGAGCTGGGTCTACAACCAAGGATCACCTACCCATCAAAACAAACTATATACTTCCAGGGGAAAGTTTGAGCATTCAACAAGATAAAAGATTTCCAAATATTTGCACAGAAAAGACCAGGACTGAATGGAAAGTTTGATATCCAACCAAAAAAATCAAGAGAAACACGAAAAGGTAAAGAAGAAACAGAGGGGAAAGAAAGAAAACTCATATTTTTAAAATTTGTCTCTTTAAAAGCTTCAATAAGATCTAATTATTTGTAATCCTCTGTGGAGAAATGTTATGTATAATTCTCTGTAAGGAACTCTATTCACTATTATAGTATTCACTATTATAGTAATTAGAAGAATTATTCATAGGGAGAGGTTGGAATACTAAATGGTCTAAGATGATATGGGGGTGGGAAAGAGGGGGTAAATAGTAGAGGACACCAAGAGAAACTTGAATGAATAAGAAAAATAGGACATTCTATTACACACAAAGAGGGCATGGGAAGGGGAAAGGATGAATACTATTATAAGAAGGAGAGAAAGAGAGCAGTAAGAGGTTATATTTAAACCTTACTCTCAGTGTAATTAACCCTGAGAGGGAAGAGTAGCTTTATCCATTGGAATATAAAACTCATTCTGACCCTACTGAGAAAGTCAGAAGGGATAAACCAAGAGGAACAGGGTAGTGGGGAGGTCAAAAAAGGGAGAGGAGAAGAAGGGAGAGGGAATTCATTAGGCCTTAAAAATAAAAAGAGGGGAATAATAAGAGGGGGTAGAAAGGGAAGTAAATCAAGGAAGGTGACAAGGGTTACTGGCATAAAGCAAACCACTGTTTTAAAACGAAATAGTGTAAGAAGAAGAGGTAGAACTAGGAGAGGATACCAAAATGTGGGGAATACACGACTGATAATTATAACTCTGAATGTGAATGGGATAAACTCACCCATAAAAAGGAAGCAAATAGCAGAGTGGATTAGAAACCAAAATCCTACTATATGTTGTCTACAAGAAACACATATGAGGCGGGTGGACATACACAGGTTTAAGGTAAAGGGCTTGAGCAAAATCTTTTGGGCATCAAATGAGAAAAAGAAGGCAGGAGTGGCTATTAAGATTTCTGACAAAGCCAAAGTAAAAATAGAAATGATTAAAAAAGACAGGGAAGGTCATTGCATCCTGATTAAAGGCAGTATAAACAATGAGGAAATAACACTGCTCAATATGTATGCACCAAGTGGCATAGCACCCAAATTCATAAAGGAGAAACTGGCAGAGCTCAAGAAGGAAATAGATAGTAAAACCATACTAGTGGGAGATCTAAATATCCCTCTGTCAGATCTAGATAAATCAAATCGAAAAATAAATAAGAAAGAGGTAAGAGAGGTGAATGAAGTCCTAGAAAAATTAGATCTAATTGATATGTGGAGAAAAATAAATAGGGACAAAAAGGAATACACCTTCTTCTCAGCTGCACATGGCACATTCACAAAGATTGTAAAAGTGAAATTTGGGAAATGTATCAAACTACATTTCCCGTGGTCCAACGGGTTTCCGTTTCCGGTTTTTGGGCTTGGGAAGGCTTACGTCTTGACGCAGGGAAGGGTTTAAATCTCCTGGGTTAGGAGGAAGTGGTCTCTTTTGCCAGTAGGCTCGCTCTTTGGCGAGTAGGCGCTTGGCTAGGAGGCAGTAATGGAGGCGGCAGTTTTGAATGCTTACAAGCGCGTGGTCTGATAACTTTATCTATCAACATGGCTTTAATTAAAATACTAATTTATATTATTATCACAGCCTTTATCATTTTTCATATTTACAAGATTGACCATGTTATAGGGCATAGAATCATTGCAAACAAATGCAAAAGAGCAGAAATAATAAATGTAACCTTCTCAGATCATAATGCAATAAAAATAATAATTAGTGAGGGCACTTGGACAGGAAAATCAAAAACTAATTGGAAATTAAATAATATGATTCTTCAAAACCAATTTGTCAAAGAAGGAATCATAGAAACAATCAACAATTTCATTGAAGAAAATGACAATGATGAGACATCCTACCCAACTCTGTGGGATACGGCCAAGGCAGTACTCAGGGGGAAATTTATATCCTTGAGTGCATATATTAACAAATTAAGGAGGGCAGAGATCAATGAATTGGGCATGCAACTCAAAAAATTAGAAAGTGAGCAAATTAAAAATCCCCAGATGAAAACTAAATTAGAAATACTAAAAACCAAGGGAGAAATTAATAAAATCCAAAGTAAAAGAACTATTGAATTAATAAATAAGACTAGAAGCTGGTACTTTGAAAAAAAACAGATGAAATACACAAAGTACTGGTCAATCTAATAAAAAAAGTAAAGAAGAAAATCAAATTGACTGTATCAAAGATGAAAAGGAAGACTTCACCTCGAATGAAGGGGAAATTAAGGCAATCATTAAAAACTATTTTGCCCAATTATATGGCAATAAATATAGCAATCTAGGAGATATGGATGAATATTTACAAAAATACAAACTGCCTAGATTAACAGCAGAAGAAATAGAATACCTAAATAATCCCATATCAGAAAAAGAAATTGAACAAGCCATCAAAGAACTCCTAAGAAAAAATCACTATGGCCTGATGGATTCACAAGTGAATTCTATCAGACATTCAAAGAGCAACTAATC
>NW_025379549.1:0-3574 GCF_016433145.1 Gracilinanus agilis
AATTTATGGAGAAGAACCAAAAAGGATTTTAGAAATCAAATAAGAGAGATAGAATTGGGGGCAGCTGGGTAGCTCAGAGGGTTGAGAGTCAGGCCTAGAGATGGGAGGTCCTGGGTTCAAATCTGGCCTCAGACACTTCCTAGCTGTGTGACCCTGGGCAAGTCACTTAACCCCCATTGCCTACCCTTAATTCTCTTCTGCCTTGAAACCAATACATAGTATTGATTCTAAGATGGAAGGAAAGGGTTTAAAAAATAATAATAAAATAAAATAAAATGAGGAAACTAATGATGCCTTACCCTATTGTGAGAATAAAACGAGATAATAGTTATAAGTCATTTTCCAAACCTTTAAGTGCAATACATGCTACTTTATCAAGCCTCTCCCCATCTTTAAGTCTCATTAGAGTGGGAGTTCATAACCTGAAGTCCATCAGCCAAATGGGTAGATTTCAATTAGTCTATGAACTTGGAGGGTGAAAAAAAATTCATCTTTTTTTTCACTCATCTTTAACTGAAATGTGGCATTTCCTTCCATTATTTAGAAACACAATACTAGGGAGCCAAGCTGGCATAGTAAAGGCAGGAACTGTAACATCCATGATCTTAAGTGGGGTCAAGGCTGCCTCCCAGAATTCCACAGTGCCCCCCAGAACTCCAGGAGAGGGGACAGTTAAGAACCTGGGCATAAAAAGCCAAGACACCCAACCTGCAAGTCTTCCCAGCCTCCCTTGAACCTCAAAAGCAGTGTGCAAAGTTCTCTCTCTGAACCTCACTGTTTCATCCATCAAATGAGGTTAATGACACCAGAAGGATCTACCTCATCGAGTTGTTATTCAGCTCAAATTGCATAATGCAGGCAAAACACTTAGCAAATATCAAAAGCACTATTAGATGGATTCCAATTATTGTATTTTCTCTTCCTGACATCGTTACCTCTTTAATTTGGTCTTGTCACTTGTCAGAAAGGTAAAGAACTTTCAGGTTGGAGTCAAAGGGTCCCAGGGTCATCCTTTTGGATTGAGATAGAAATAATATTTATAAAGTCTGGATCATATGACTTCAGAAAACTTATTTTTTAATTTTTAATTTTTATTATTTTATTTATTTTTGCTTTATTTATTTGTTTGTTTATTTTATTCTTTTATTTATATTTTCTTTATTTTTATTACATGTAATTGGTAAAAAAAATCTTTATAATATCAAAAATAATCTCTAAAGCACTTTGCAACCCCTTAAGTGATATATAAATATGAATTGGAGCTATTATTATTATCATCATCTAATTGAATTATTACTAAGATGGAATTTTTGAATTATTACTAATATTACTAATATAATATTTCTAATATGGAAGGGATGATGAACCAGGCTCTCCCTGCTTCTCCCCATTCGGTAACTAATTGGCAGCCTGAAACACTCTCAGTCTCATCCACAAGCATCTGGACCATGGTGTAGAGGTATCTTCAGGACTATAACATTGGAGGACATCTGAGATCTCTCTTAAAGGCACAAGTGCCTCAGTTTCCCCTTCAGTCTCTCCAGGAATCAGCCTTAAACACAGAGATCTAATAATGTCCCAGAAGTGCAATTAAAACTAGTAGACAAGCTGTAAATTGTTCCAGGAAGCTGAGGGACGATGACCCCACTTAGCCCTGAGATAGCAGGACCTCCCCAGCTCCAGTTCATCAGCCTGTGTGGGAGGGTGGGGGGGCAACAGTGGCTTTCTGTGCTACAAAAGTGGCAAAGGATGCCAGGGAACGTGCCTGTGCCACCGCTGCAGAGAGGAGATCCACCACTGAGTCAAAACTCGATTAACTGGAATGGAGATTAGGGAGCATTCCAAGCTTAAAAGGAAGATGCAAAAGGACCCAAAGAGAAAGAAAGTTGCCTACAAGCAAATCCCAGCAATGGAAGGCTACATCATATCATGGAAAGAGTAGTTGCTCTGGAGTCAGACCCTCCTCAGAACACTGTTTAACTTGGGCAAATCACTGAATCTTTGTGGGCTGCCTCAGTTTCTTCATTTATAAAAGGTGATTGGGGCATGGGCAATCGTACCCCCAAAACCCAGGCAAACTGTAAGCTGGGAAATTCCTTTGCTCCCTTCTGTCCTTGTGACTTCTAACCCAAGAATAGCTGAGAACTTCTATAAGACCCTGAGATTATCATTATCCTTGGACCGTCCTTTAGATTTGAGATGGACAGAGAGATGCCCCTCCAGGCTACACCTCGATACCATCAGGCTGTATCTCAAGCATCCATCCGTCCCCTAAACTATGAGGGTCTTCAGGCAGACCCCCATCAGATGACCAACCCCCCCCACCCCACCCCCCACCGAATGCCTGAGTGTTTACCACTCTAGAATTACGTCCCCACTATTATAAAAAGTCTATAATCCCCAGAATTGCTGGATTCTGGGAGCAGCCTTTCATCTTGCTGGTCCACCTCCTCCTGGCCATTCTCAACATTTCTTTCTAAATTATTAAATTTCTCTTTTTTAATTTTAAGCTAAGTTTCAGAGCCTTGCATTCTTGCAAAAGGGACTGGAAGATTTAAAATTAATATACAATCTCTCCAAAGATTATATTTAATATTAACCAAAAAAAGGCTGGAGTAAGGAGGAAGCTAACTCAGTAAAGAAAAAGCCACTTCCCTGACTGCACACGCTGGAGAAGAGAGAGGGGAGGCGCGGTTACACCCAACTATCTACAAACACGCAAGCATGCAAGGTGGGGATGAAGGAGGAAAGGGATTCTGGGAGAGGAGAAAGAATTCTGAGAGATGGAGTCCAAGGTACAAACCTTCTAACTATATACAGTACCCTTCCAGAACCCTGGGGGGGTTCACCTCTAGCACCCCCATGACAGTTGGACTCAATGGATTCTCAGGTTGTCTCAGTCTAGATCCTTTAATCATCCAGATGGTCCACCCTCAGGCCAGTCTCCAATCCCTCTGACATAGCTGCCATCTATTCTGCATCCATCTTTTTGCATGCTATCTTTCCCCATTAGAATGTAAGCTCCTTGAGGGCACGGACTATTTCTTTTCCTGCTTGTGCTTAGTATGTGCCAAAACAATTAATGATTGTTAATCAACTGATTGACTGTCCATCCTCTCCAATGGAAGAACGATGAGGTTGAGCTACAAGGCATACATGTACAAATACACACACACATAACCATATAGCTATACCCAAACTAGAAATACTTGGGAGCCTCTGGCTCATCCAGAAAATGGAGATGAGACTGTCTACAGTCCTCCATTCCCAGGACTCTTGGGAGTCTCACTCAAGATCACACACCTACTTTAAAGGATTATACAGATTTCTGTTATTATTATTACTATTATCAGACTTTATAACAAAGAAGGATTTAAGCTATCATAGCACAGGGGTTAGAGAACATTCCTTAGAGCCAAGAAGACTGAGGTTCTAATCCTGCTTCAAAAGTTGACCAGTTGTCCCTGGACAAGTCACTTAATTAACTCCAATTGCCTGGCCCTTACCGCTCTTCTGCCTTGGAATTAATATTTAGTATTGATTCTAAGACAGAAGTTTAGTAACTGTGTCACCG
>NW_025379550.1:0-3506 GCF_016433145.1 Gracilinanus agilis
CTTCCTTCCTTCCTTCCTTCCTTCCTTCCTTCCTTCCTTCCTTCCTTTCTTCCTTCCTTCCTTTCTTTCTTTCTTTCATTCTCTAACTTTCCAATCCCTTTCACTTTCTTGGTATTTTAACTGGTGAGGTGACAAGTGGCTTTATAAAGTTTTCTTTTTTGTATCCCTTTTTTAACTGTCCAGATATCATAAATACTTTAACTATTGAAATTAGAAAGAATATTAGAGATCATGCTATCCAGTTTTTAAGTTGTGGTTGCTTTATCATCCATTTCCTACATGTTCAGTACCTAAGGATAAATAGGAAATAATTAAAAGAAGGGAAAGCATTGAAATTCAGAAATCTTGACAATGACTGATGCCACCCAAAATATTTATTTGGGAGAACTACACTCCTAAACATTGCTTCTTCCTTCCTTTCCTTCAATAAACAGAAGAGACATTTGTAAAACTTTCACTTACTTAGCAACATTCCTGATAAATATTTGACTGGGCCCTGCCTTTTATGGGACAAGAATTTCTGAAGTTTTGCCAGTATTATATAGGCCTAGGCTATATGTGAAGGGACTACCATACAATGAAGTCTAAGGGAAATAAAGACAGTAAGTGCTCAAAATGAAGATATAGAAGCATGAGAAGAGATGGCAAGCAAGTTGTCTCGTTACTAATTAAAATACCAAGAAATGGAAAGAGATTGAAAAGTTAGCAACAGAAAGAAGGAGAAAAAAAAGAAAAGAAAAGAAAAAATGAGATGGACAATTAAACCATGTTATCTCTATTCATGGACATGGATCCATAACATCCACACCCTGACTTGGAAGGGTTGGAAGTCAAGCTCTATGGGGACCTGTCCTGGCCTAGATCAAAGTCAAAGTTAAAGACAGTCATAGCCTCTTCCTGGTAGAACTGGTTAGCTGTATACCAAGAGATTTTTTAAAAATTGGAAAGGATCTGATTGTACAAAAATGTTTATAGCTGTGCTTTTTGTGGTGGCAAAAAATGAGGTGATGTCCCTTGATTGTGGAATGGCTGAACAAATTGTGTTATGTGATGGTGATGGAATACTATTGTGCTATAAGGAATGATTAATTGATGAATTTCTATAAGAACTAGAAAGACCTACATAAACTGATGTGGAGTGAAATAAGCAGAACCAGGAGAACATTATACATAGTAACTGAAACATTTTCAGATGCTCAAATGTAATTGATTTTGCTACTAAAAGCAATGCAATGATCCAGGACAATTCTGAGGGACTTGGGAAAAAGAATGCTATCCATATATAGAAAAAGAAATGTGGGAATAGAAATACAGAAAGAAACATATGATTTATCACTTATTTATATGGGTATATGTTTTGGGGTTTTGGTTTTAAAAGATTACTACAAAAATGAATAATATGGAAATATAGGTTTTGAGTGACAATATATGTATAACCCAGTGGAATTGCTTGTCAACTCCAGGAGTGGGGAGGAAAGAGAGGAGGGAAACAACAAGAATCATGTAACCATGGAAAAAAATTAAAAAATAAAACCTAAAAAAAAATGAGACCTTTTCTGTAAATAAGGGGAAAGCTAGAAAGTCATTTTTTGAGGAGGTAGTACTGTTGTATTCATGTATCAGAGAGTGTCATTATGAAACCTTATTTACAAATGGAAAATGGGAAGTGAGATGTAGACTTCCCCAGTGTCTCAAAAATCAAGTCATTATGTGTCTCTGGCCCTTAAGGCCACACTTCACTGGGATGCTTAAGTTCTATGTATGGGATGACTTTCATTCCTCTGATGGGTCTTCTACTTACCCCAAAAATTTATTTAGAAAGCATTTTTGCTGCTAAATAGTGGGAAGGTGGAAAAGAAACCATAATGACCTCTTTTGTTCTCCAAATCTCCTGTGTACCTCCAAACAGTCAATATAGTGTTTTACAGCTGGTGCTAAGGTAGTATGATCCAGCCATACTACTACAAAATACTGCCTAGTCTTTACATTTTGACAATTCCTAACTTGGTCTGAGGTTGGCTGCCACTAGTCAAATGACATTCTGACAATCAAAGATATTCTCTTTTCTGTTTTATGAGGACTCTCCTCTAGAAAGTAATTTAATATGTTATAGTGGAAAAAACCCTGAATTTGGAGTCAGAACACCAGTTTGAAGCCCCGTTTTGCTAATGCCAATTGCATGATATTGTTACTTCACTCTTTGGGGAAGGAAGGGCTCCAAGGTATCAAACTTAGAGGACTGAAATAGTGACAACTGACCAGTTGGGCAGGCAATATCTCAGGAGTGCCTCCATGACTTTCTTTTGGCCCACTGTCCATTGTTAGGTCTAAATATATTCCTCTGCATCTGCAGCAGGACCAGCCTTTTCCCTTTACCTATTCCCAAGTCCCCATACCTGAGTCTCATTGCTGACCTAAGCCCCAGCTCCATACACCTCCCCAGGGCCTGGAGAGTCAGGAGTCATTGGCTGTCAAGGATTCAACAAAGGATTCATAGACTAGAAATTCTGGGAGATCCCAAGTGTTTTCTAATCCACTATACCCTCATTTTGAAGATGAAGAGATTGATGCCCAAAGAGGCAAAGTGAGTAACTGGCCCAAATTTACATATAAGATAAATTACATATAAGTTAAATTAAAATCCAGGTCATCTAGATCCAAATTTAGTACTCTTTCTCATCCTTCTCATAGCAACTCTACATGACTAGGGTGTACTATCCTCATTGCTCACTGACCAGGTTAAGATAGCAGATCAAAGTACTCACACATTATTTCTTTCATAAGAAATGTTTGGGGTTAGGAGAATTGTTGACTGCTTACCTGTCCCATCTTGAAACAAAGACAAAGAAGTCTTATTTGTGCATAATTTGGGAATGCACATGAAGGATACTCCTAGGAGTGATGCTAGTGAAGGATAGTGTACTAGGTAAAATGTCACTCTAAGGTCTTCAAACCTCCCAGATGAGGTCCTGTCCAGCTCAGGACCATTCTGTACTCTCTCCTGCAGTGATGGGCTCTCTAGCAATGTTATTGTTTTATTCCTAAAGTCTCTACCCACTAAACCTTTCCTGGGATTTCTCTCTGCCCTCCATGGAACAATTGTCTCTGATTTTTTTCTCATTCTCCTAACTGAATTAGCCTCCAGTATCAAAAATGCTAGTCATTTCTTGGTTTTCATCTATAAAATGAAGAGATTGGATGAAACTATGTCTAAGGTTCCTTCTACCTCTAAATCTTATGAATTTAAGATCTTGGATGAATCACTCAGTTTCCTAATCTGTAAAATGATGAAGTTGGACTAGATCAATGGTTTTAGAATTAGAGGAATCATGGTGAACTGAATGTATAAGATGACAACAAAGATGGTCCCCCAGGCAGACAGGCCTCTAGAGTGAGGCCATGGGATACTTCTGTCTCTCTTTCCCCTACTATTTGTTTGTTTCCTTCTTCCCTCCCTTCCTTTCTTCCTTTCTTCCTTCCTTCTTTCCTTCCTTTCTTCCTTCCTT
>NW_025379551.1:0-7860 GCF_016433145.1 Gracilinanus agilis
AAGAGATAGAGAGGAGGATCAATGGAATAGACTTGGGATAAATGACATCAGCAAGACAGTGTATGATAAACCCAAAGAGCCCAACTTTTGGGACATGAATCCACTATTTGACAAAAACTGCTGGGAAATTTGGAAAACAATATGGGAGAGATTAGGTTTAGATCAACATCTCACACCCTACACCAAGATAAATTCAGAATGGGTGAATGACTTGAATATAAAGAGGGAAACTATAAACAAGTTAAGTGAACACAGAATAGTATACTTGTCAGATCACTGGGAAAGGAAAGATTTTAAAACCAAGCAAGAGTTAGAGAAAATTACAAAATGTAAATTTAATGGTTTTGATTATATTAAACTAAAAAGCTTTTGTACAAACAAAAACAATGTAATCAAAATCAGAAGGAAAACAACAAATTGGGAAAAAAATCTTTATAACAAAAAACTCTGGCAGGGGTCTAATTACTCAAATATACAAGGAGTTAAATCAATTGTATAAAAAATCAAGCCATTCCCCAATTGATAAATGGGTAAGAGACATGAATAGGCAATTTTCAGGTAAGATAATCAAAAGTATCAATAAGCACATTAGAAAGTGTTCTAAATCTCTAATAATTAGAGAAATGCAAATCAAAACAACTCTGAGGTATCACCTCACACATAGCAGATTGGCTAAAATGAAAGAAAGGGAGAGTAATGAATGCTGGAGGGGATGTGGCAAAATTCAGACATTAATGCATTGCTGGTGGAGTTGTGAACTCATCCAACAATTCTGGCTGGCAATTTGGAACTATGCTCAAAGGGCTATAAAAAATACCTACCCTTTGATCCAGCCATACGATTGTTGGGTTTTTACCCCAAAGAGATCATAAATAAACAGACTTGTATGAAAATATTTATAGCTGCACTTTTTGTGGTGGCAAAGAACTGGAAAAGGAGGGTATGTCCTTCAATTGGGGAATGGCTGAACAAATTGTGGTGTATGCTGGTGATGGAATACTATTGTGCTAAAAGGAATAATAAACTGGAGGAGTTCCCGGTGAACTGGAAAGACCTCCAGGAACTGATGCAGAGAGAGAGGAGCAGAGCCAGAAGAACACTGTACAAAGAGACTGATATACTGTGGTAAAATCGAATGCAATGGACTTCTGTACCAGCAGCAATGCAATGACACAGGATAGCTCTGAGGGATTTATGGTAAAGAACACTACCCACATTCAGAGGAAGGACTGCAGAACAGGAAACATATAAGAAAAACAATTGCTTGAACACATGGGTTGAGGTGGACATGATTGGGGATGTAGACTCAAACCTACCACTCCAATGCAACTAACGACAATTTGGAAATAGGTCTTGACCAATGACACATGTTAAAACCAGTGGAAATGTGCATCGGTCATGGGTGGGGGGGAGTACAGGGGCTGAAGGGGATAGTAGGAGCATGAATCATGTAACCATGTTAAAAATGAATATTAATAAATGTTTTTAATTATAATAATAATAATAATAATAATTGTTATTATCATTAGGGTAACTAGAAGAAGTATACTTAGAGGGTACAGTGACAAACTGTATAGGATGATATATCAGAAAATATATAAAAAACTAGGGGTAAAAAAGTGGGTAATACTAAGAGAAATCAGAAAAGAGATAAAATGGGGTAAATACATATTGCATAAAGAAGCACATGTGGGGAGGTGAGGAGAAGACCAATATAATGGAATGTTGAAAGAGGTTGGAGACAGTCTCCAAAAAAATTTTAATCATTACAGTGGGAAGGGTCAGAAAGGTTCAAAAGGAAGAGAAACCTCCAACTCCAAATTCAATCAATATCATCATCATCACCATCAACATCATCATCTTCAAAATCAACAACATCATCAGAGTCATCAACATCATCATCAACATCAACATCTAACTATCCATCTTTTCCTGGCCCAGAAAAGGTTTTTTCTGGGAGGCCTAACATAATAGCATACTATGCAAAGTACTGAATGAGAGCCAAAAGACCAAACCTCAAGACTTGGGTGCCACTATGTGTCCTTTGGGGGTAAAAAGAAAGTTTTCTTTTTCCTGGGCTCAGTTTCCTCATTTATGTATGAATGAAGCTTACCTGGACTCTGCATTAAGTTAATCAGTTAAATCAAAGAATAAACCAAGGGTAAACAAGGGGGGGGGGGCAAAGCATTCTGTAGTATGGTAACAAAGTTTAGAAAATTAAAACTCCTGATATAGCTTGGCCCCTTAGTCCTTGCATGACTAGGGCACTTTGTTCCTTCTCAGGTTGGAGATATTGTCTGGGTCAGCACCTTTTCATTTCTACACCTAGGAGCTCCTTGCCAATGTAGTTTATACTTAACATGCTCAAATAGCACATTGATTCAATGCAAAGATCACTTAATTAAAATAGAATAAAATATTAAATAACAAGGAAAAAATAATAAATTTAAGTCTGAGGACAAGAAAAAAATGCTGTCAAGGACTCAACAAGCATTTATTAAGTGTCTAATTCATCAGATCTCCCAATAAAATAAGACTGTCAGTGAAAACTAATTTTAAAAAGTGATTTTTGTAGTTTTGGTGGGACCAAGAGAAAAATCAAAGAGAAAATGGGAATGAGATTAAAAGGAATGGATACTAGAGAGAAGGAAAAACTATTCACCTTTTAAATTGTTTCTGTTTTCTCTACCTTGGAAACCCAAGATGAGTGACAGAATGGCAAGAGACTACTTATCTGCCTTGAATGTCTCAAAATCATCTGGATGAACTACACTCTGATATCTTCAAAAGGGGTAGTTGTTATTGCTAAGCTACTGCTAGAAGACAAATATCTCAATTTTCACAAATGAAGGGAGTAGATTCTTCAAAAATTGCACTCAACTTGGTTTCCTAGCAAAACTCTACAATGTACTATTAAAATTATACTCTTGTAAACACTTAGAAAGAAAAATGGTAATCACTAAGAACCAGCGTTACTTCCTTAAGAAGAGATCATGCCAGTCATATCTTATTTATTATTTGCAAAACTATTAAACTATTAAATATAAGTCTATTGATGTAGCCTACCTGTATAACTCCGCCAAGGACGGTCCCAAGCCCGGCTGAAAAAGGAGGAGGGTTGGGCGTGGGGCTAGCAACCTCACCCCGTAAAAAGTCTCACTTGCTACAGAAACGGCAACCTCATTAAACCAACAAAACCAATGATCGCCTAGTCTGAAAGATTGCTCTCCAACAGAGTCCATGACGTGCAGATGTGGCCTCGGACCATCAACTCCTGGTGGCAACTTTTAGAACTAAGTTGAAATCATTCAACGACCTTTCAGGCAGATTACACCACAAGTTCGAAGATCTGCCGAAAATGAAACAAAGGCCATCGGAATGACATGAGCCCAGCTGGGGGAAGTTGCCCAGAACAGAGTCCGTTGGCGTGAGATGGTTGCGGCCCTATGCTCCTCTAGGAACCAATAGGAATAACAAACGAAGGAACCTGTATTTTAGCAAGAAATTTGATATAGCCTTTAATGATATCCAGATAGACTAGAAGGAGAGATTAGTACAATAAAACTAAGTGGATTTGAAATTCTCTATATGATCATGTCCAAATAAGCACTGATTAATGGATCAGTGGCAACCTTAGGGAAAAGTTCAAATTCAGTAGCCTAGGAATCTTTCCTTGAATCTGCTATTTTTAAAAATATTTTTTGAATTTTTTAAAATTTTAATTAATCTTTTAATTAAAGGATTTAATTTAAGGATTCAATCACTGTACAAAGACTCAGTAGAAATATTTATCTTATTTAGAAATGACACAAAGATATGAAGGCTAATTGAAATGTTGGATAATAGAATCAAAATGTAACAAGTAGTCATAGAGTGAAATGATGTAATGTTCCTAATGAGATGAAATTTAATAAGGATGGTTATAAAATTCTACTCAAGTTTGAATATCTGCATTAAAAGTACAAGAGAGAAAAGACATGGATAAAGCTGTGGATTTTATTGGACTATAATCTCTGTAAGCACAATGACACATAAGTAAAAAAAGCTAATGAAGTCTTAGGTTGTATTAATAGCAAAATATGATTCAAGATGAGGCTAGTAATAGTCCCATTCTAACTTATTCAAAACTCCTGCAAAGAATTAATTTCAGTTCTGTGTTATATTTTTATGAAAGGCACTAGTGGTATCCTAGGTAAGAGATATTCTAGATTTTAAATGAAATCTATTAAAGAAACTAGGAATTTGAGACCTAGAGAAGACTTACATTATCCATGACACTGTTTTCAAATATTCAAAGTGCTACTCTTCAGAAAAGGAATTAAATTTATTTAGATTGGTGACAGACTGTAGAATTAAGAATAACAGGTGGTAACCAAAGAGCCATATATATGAGATTAATTCAAAGAAAAACACCCTATTTCAATTATACGAAAGTAGAATGGACTGTCTAAGGAGACAGTAATTTTATTATCACTGAGGGTCTTGAAGAAATGGCTAGATGACCACTTGTCACAAATGTTATAGAAAGGATTTCTTTTCAGATAGGGGTTAGTCTATATGACCTTCTTAGAGTTTACTGTGACCATAAATTCAACATGGGAAAGAGGATATTGGATTTGGAGTCATACAAACATAGATTTCAAATTAAAAGGGACCTTAGGAATAATCTTGTCCAATTAGAGACCTAGAATGGTAAAAAGACTTGCCTAAGGTACATAAAGAGTATTTAGCAGAGCCCAGTTTCAAGCTCATTTCTTCCAAATGCACAGCTGCATCATTAAACCATCAGTAGTTATTAAAGCTTTTGTGTTTGGAATTATCATGTTCCAAAGTTGTGGACTGGGCCAACAGCCAAGCTTCCATCATTTCCTAAGGGCAAGAAGCCAGATGGTTGACAGGCATTAGCATGGATGGAAATAATGAACAGTTAGATTGTGGCCTGAGGTTTGGAACTGAAGATCATGAGGAGAAATTCAAAATCCAAGAGAGACGGTCAGAACTGTGGAGAGCTCCAAATGGCCTACTAGTGACTGATTTTTGCCTCAACACTAGCCCTTCCAAGAAATTCGGGTTTTGATTGTATGATATGAAGAAGGAGCTCTGACAATGTCATGACCTATAAAACTTCTGGTTCATGAAGTCTCACTATTTTCAACCTTATCAAAGCTTCTTACATCTGAGACTGCAAATATTCCTCCAAATATTTAGAACTTGCATTCTAGAGATATTATAAGGGGATGATAAAGATAAAGATTTTTAAGTTCATTGAACATTTTGTTTGTTTTGAGGTTTTGAGATCATACTATTTCACTATTTCAAGGATAAGTGATTTTCTTGGTGCCAGGACCCTCTCTATTGGAGACAAACACACCCATTCTATTTGTCATCAAGCATTCATTAGGTATCTATTATGTGCCAGGCACTGTGCTGGGTGCTAAAGACATAAAGCCAAATAATAAAATAGTTTCTATGCTTAACTTTACCCTAATCATATTCATGATTTCATTCTTTTTCTTAAGATATCATGAAGTTAAATGTTAAACTTACATGCATGATACCAATAATTTTTTATTGCTACCATATATAGGAATGTTCTGTGTGAGCCACAAGAGAGACTTCTCCTTTTCTGTCTCTGGGTTGATTGATCATCCACAAATATATGTGGAAAAAATCAGCCACTCTTCCAACTAGTACTAATATTCTGGTTTGGGTTTACTTTTCTCTCCTCCTCTGCCTCTACTGTCTTGTGTCAGTATCCTCCATAATCTCTGACACAGGGATGGCAGAGAGAGTAGAGAAGGGTTCAAAAGGTGTTTTAAAAACAAAATGCCATTCAAACCCTTTGTGTTTTCTGTGCCCAAGAATTTAGGAAGTTATCAGTTCAGTCTAATATATATACAGTTTCTCCCAGAGATTCACACAAGGAAAGGAAAGGAAAACGAACACGGACATTAAAGAAAACTGCCCAGGGACCCCAGATTCCCAAAACTGCACTGCTTCTACTGTGAAAAAGTCTCATCTGGATCTCCTTTCACCTGTCCTCCTTCATAGCAACCAGTTTTGTATCCAACTTCTAACATTAATGGGGCCAGCTTCTGACATTAATCTAACTTTCCCTACTTTTATATGCTGTCTATAGTTTCAGAAATGGTCTATTTCCTTCGAGCTATTACTCTCAAATGTTTCTTTTTCATCCCATAGCTCAGCTGCCCTAGTTCTTCAATATGGGAAGTACCCAATACCCTGTAGTTTTTAAGTGATCTTGATCATGATGATAATGAATTCACATTTACATAGTGTTTTAGAACTTGCAAAGAACTTATATACATTTTATTCCACTTGGTCTTTACAAATGAAACTGTGAAAAAATTATTTAGGGGAAGCTAAGTGGCTGGGCAGAGAGAAAGTCAGGCCTAAAGATGGAAAATAATTCTTCCTTCAAATCTAGCCTTAGATACTTCTTAGCTGTGTGACTCTAGGCAAGTCACTTAACTTCCATTGCCTAGCCATTACTGCTCTTCTGCCTTTGAACCAATAGGTAGTATTGATCCTAAAATAAAATTTAAGGGTTTTAAAAAAAGAAAAAATATATTTTTTCAAAGTTTATATGTTAAGGAATATTTTTCTTGTTTTAAGTTTTTCCCCCAGATTATGTTAATAAAAATTTTAATAATTATTTTCCCAACATTTTGAGATCTGTGTTCTCTCTTTCCCTCTCACTCCTCCACCAAGACAGCAGTTAATATGATAGAGCAGGGATTGGCAACCTTTTTGGCTGTGAGAGTCATAAATGCCACATTTTTTAAAATGTAATTTCATGAGAGCCATACAGTGCTCTCAGTACGCGCTCCTGTAACAGTGCCTGAAAAAAAAATTGACTTTATGGCTCCTGAAGAAAGAGCCATATCTGGCCCTCAAAAGAGCCAGATATGGCTCAAGAGCCATACGTTGCCGAACCCTGTGATAGAGGTTATAATTCAGTTACCATACAATACGTATTTCTATGTTTATCATGCCATTAAAGAAGACACACTTACATTCAAGAAAAAATTCATAGAGAAAGTAAAATGAAGAATGGTTTCCTTCTATCTGCATTCAGACTCCTTCTATGACAGTGAATAGTTCTTTCCATTATGAGTCCTCTGAATATTCTGAATCCTTGTTTTGCTGATAATAGTTAAGTCATTTAGAACTGATCATTTTACTTTATTTCTGTTACTGTGACCAGCATTCCCCTAGTTCTGTTCACTTCACTTTGCATCAATTCATATGTCTTTCCAGGTTTTTTTGTAATTATTTAGTTTATCATTTCTTATGGAACAATCATATACCACAACTTTTTCAGCCATTCCCCAATTGATGGATATCCCTTCAGTTTCCAGTTCTTTGCCACCACAAAAACAGGTGCTATAAATATTTTTGTACAAGGAAGTCCTTTTCCTCTATCTTTGATCTTTTTGGGATACAGACCTACTAATAGTATTGCTCAAAGAGTATGCAGAGTTTTATGGCCCATTGGGTTCCAAATTACTATCCAGAATGGTTGTAGCAGTTCAGAGTTCTAACAATGTGTTAATGTCCCTATTTTTCCCATATCTCCTCCAACAATTGCCATTTTGCCCTTTTATCATTTTAGTCAATCTAATAGATGTGAAATGATATCACAGAGTTATTTCAATTTGCATTACTCTAATCAATAGTGATTTAAAGCATTTAAAAAATATAGTTACATATAGCTTTGTTTCTTCATTCAAAAACTTTCTATTTATATCTTTTGCCCATTTATCAATTGGAGAATGGCTCATATTCTTTTATATTTGGAAAAGTTTTATATATATATATATATACACATATATATAT
>NW_025379552.1:0-2198 GCF_016433145.1 Gracilinanus agilis
GTTCTTATTTCTTTGCCACCTCCTCTTCTAATTTGTCTCTGGAATCAGAGGAACTGGATTCAAATGTTGTCTCTGGGGGGGTGGGAGTCTATTACCTTTGTGACCTTGGACAAGTCTCTTAACCTCCCTAAGCCTCTGTTTCCTTAACTATAAAATGAGGGATTGGCGAGGCCCCTTCCGACTCCAGTTCTATGATCCCATAACCCATCACTCTCTTGCTTCTCACTGAAGTGAATAAGAATTATAGTTAGTTCTCGTTCTATATTTCCAGCTGCTTGATAGATACTTCCAGAAGAATGTATTAAGGATATATGTATATTTTATACATACACAGATACATATACTTTATATATACGTATATATGTCTACGGGTAGAGAGTCTTTAGGATGTTTATAGGATTAGATATTTCGATTGAGAAGGCTTCTTCGGCTCAACTCAGTGTATAGTCTACAAAGTGCTCTCCCAACCACTCAGTTAAATCAGCCTTTACTCTAGTACAAATGTCCTCCCTCTTTTAAAACAGAGGAAAATACTCTGAGGATTAGAGAGGTTGAGTTCTGGCCCACAGTGGAGCTGGGATCCATCCCACGTCTCCCGATGCCAAAGCTGGGGCTCTTCCCACCCACGTTACACTGCCTCTCCAGGGCAAACAAGACTGGGGCAAAGGAAGGGAGAGAGAAAGCATAGAAGGGCCCTTCCTAGCAGTCATATCTCTATCCCCCAAATCCCTTGCCCTTTCCCCTCCCCCTAGCACTTTAAATGACCCCCCTAAATCTGGGCCTTGGGTAGGTGGGATTATATGAGCTGAATAAGGATGGTCAGGACTGAAATTTTCGACCACATCCTTTAGAAAACAATTTTCAGGGTCAGCTAGTTAGCACAGTGGATAGGGCACCAGGCTTAGAGTTGGGAGGATTTAGGTTTCCTATATTTGTGACCCTGGACAAGTCACTTAACCCAAGTTTACCTAGTCCTTATCTTTTTGTCTTAGACTTGATAGTAAGACAGAAGCTAAGAGTTTAATAAAAAAAAAAAAAAAAAAACTTTTAGCCCCTAAAAGATTACTGCCCCAGGGCTGACGAGATCATACAACAGCTTTAACCTCTTGGAACTGGATCCACAGGATTCTTTGCAACAAAGTTAATCATCATTTTTTATGAGGGAAAACAAGGCCCCGTGCCAGCCTCCCCGGGGAGGCGATTCCCACCCCCAGCTCAGCTCTGGCATCAAGCCCAGGTCCATGCAGGAGCCTCTATTTTCAGGCACAGAACATGGCAGTGGCTGCAGGGCCTGAGTTCTAGGAAGCTCAGTGGAGAGGAAGGATCCTTAAGCCTTAATACTGGAAGTCAGGGGCAAAGTGGAGTCCTGGCTCCTGGGGCCCCAGCAGCCTCACTCCCTGGCACAAGCCCTGGCAAGCAGCAAGTTGGTGCTGCCTGAGGTAGTTGGAATTTCTTTCTTTCAGGGTGGTTCTCCTCCAATAGACTTAAGACAGCACAATCCCTCCTTCAGGAGATGCCATGCTTGAAAATATTCACCAGCCTATGACCACAAGCCTTTGTTCCTTAGATAAGACACAGTCTGTGGGGGCAGCTAGGTGGCTTAGAGGCTAGAGAGCCAGGCCCTCAGAGTTCCTGGGTCCCAATCTGGCCTCAGACACTTCCTAGCTGTGTGACCCTGGACAAGTCACTTAACCACTTTGCTCAGCCTTTACTACTCTTCTGCCTTACAAGCAATACACAGTACTGATTCTAAGACAGAAGGTAAGATTTTACAGGGGATAAAAAAAAAAAAAAAATAAGACCTACTCTGTTACCAGTCTGAGATATTTCTAAAGCACACAGCACAGTGCCTGGCATGTAGTAGGCACATAATTAATATTTATTCTCTTCCTTACCAGGCTTATACTAGACATCTCTCCGACGTGAGAGGACCTCAGTAAAACAGGAATAATAATAGCACTTAACTTCCCAGGGTTGTGAGGATTAAATGGGAGAATGTATATAAAGCATTTTGTGAGCCTTCTGTTCTATGTGAATGCCAATTGTTATCATTAAGGAGAGAGGGGGGGGGGGGGGGGGGGGGCCTGGAACTCCATTGGCATGGAGAGCTCCCAGAGGCCGTGTCTCCCTCTTCCAAAGAAAGCTGGCCCATTCTCAGCCAGTCGTAGCCCCAGAGAGAGTTGCTTGGAACCAAGACT
>NW_025379553.1:0-1897 GCF_016433145.1 Gracilinanus agilis
AAAAAAAGTATGTTTCCTTTTATTCAGAGCCATCTCTGGCACAATCTAATTCCCAGATTCCCTTTTCTTTTGGATTTTCTCCAGTGCTGGCCAGTCCAAGGGAAAAAAAAAATCCCTTTCTTGACTATCTCTTAGGATTTGTTTCAGGACAAATAAAGTTCGTCTTCCTACCTACTATAAGATGAACTTACTGAAACCTCTAGTGGAACACAAGACATGGGAGTGTTGGACCTCAAAAATAGACTATGTGTATCCCTCAACAGAATCTCTCATGTATAGGTGACTACTCAATTATTGCCATACTCCTATCCCCTAGTTACTCTGTAGCCCTTATTTGTATCAACATACAAATACATTTTTAGCCTCAATTGTCTGTGCAGTTACTTCTATCAACTCGATCATTCTCTTTTCAATATTTTATTCCAAATCTCCCCACCCCTTTCACTTTGTCTTCTGGAATGCCTGCTCTGTAATTAATTATAACAAATTTGTCTTCATCTTCAACTGCTTCCTTTCTCTATCTTACAATTTCTTTAACTCTCTGAGGTCTGAATCCCTCTTGATAACACTGTTTCCCTGGCCACTATTGTTGCTACTGATTTTTCTTTCATCTTTATCTTAGACTCGCTGGCATTGGTGAGGAATTGGACTATATTACCTATTGGCTCATCTTTTCACTTTCTACCACTTTTGATCAATAATCTCTCCACTCTAGTGTTTCCATACCTTAGTGGCTGTCATCTATTTACCAGATCTTTGATATTGTCATTCTGGATAAAACAAAACAAAACAAGAAAAAACTTTTTCTATTAAAACTTCTATCTTCTAATGAACTTTCTGGTGATGTGGAATAGTTTTGGGAGAAAGTATAGATATACTACTTCTTTATAGTCCAAGGTCTCTTTCTCCTAAATGTTTGTAAATAATTATTATGTAGCCCCATGAATCCAACATGTTATAGATATGAAATTGTTTGTTTTTTAATCAAGGTGACACTCTGCTTATATTCCTATTAATTTCCATCTCATTAACATTAAGACAAACACTCTAGCATGCTAAATTCTTTGATGATATTGATTATATAATCCAACTTATTGACTTTTCCTCCTGGTTTTAATCTATAAATTTTACAAACATTAATAAAAAGTGAAATAATAACTTAACTGGAAAAATTGAGTTGAGTCTTTAAAAATACCAATTAGATTTATATTTGGTAAATTTATTCAAAAGAAGAAAAAAAGAGGAAAACCAAATGCCCAGAATTAGATGGTAGAGGTAGAGGAGGATCAATCACCTGGGCAAAAAATATTCACAACCATCTGGGACAAAGCTATTGAGTACAGCTACTAAAACTGGAATTTTTAAAAGGAATGAATAGAAGAATATAAAATACCTACATTGAAAAAAAATAATTTCTCTAAAGTAACTCATCTCAGAAGGGGCAATTAAATGATCCATTAATGAGCCCATGTAATAGGCACTAGAATCAGCTTAATTCATAATTGAACTTCATCAAATAGTCACAGAATCCTTATGCTATATAAATTAAATCCAAAATTAATGAAAGATGAAATTCTACCTAAATGTTTCTGAGGCAAATATAGAACTAATTCTTCAAATGCTCTTGGAGAAAGAAGGTCTCAGTCTGTATGATAAATTGGTGCAAAGTATTCAGTTAGATAAGAATTAAGTAGCATTGATAAATAGAATATAGCAATATGCCAAAGACTTTATTCATTATTTTCAAGAAGATTGTGTAATTAAGTATAAAAGTTAATTTTAATATTAGGAAAACAATAAATATAATAAATCACATGCATAAAACATTTGCCACATAATTACATTTAAGAGATATAAATGCCTTTATAAAATATAAGACCAATTAATATTAATAGCA
>NW_025379554.1:0-3365 GCF_016433145.1 Gracilinanus agilis
CCTTCCTTCCTTCCTTCCTTCCTTCCTTCCTTCCTTCCTTTCTTTCTTTCTTTCTTTCTTTCTTTCTTTCTTTCTTTCTTTCTTTCTTTCTTTCTTTCTTTTTCTTTCTTTCTTTCCTGGTCAAGAGCTAACTTACTGGCTAGGAATATAGGAAGTATTTAATAAATGTTTGTTGAGTAACTTGTGGAAGGAAGGAATGATTACAAGGAAGGCAAGCTTCCTCCTCTGCCCTCTTAGCTCTTCTTCAGGTATCCTCCTCTATCGGCAGTTCTGAAGCTTTGTCATATCTCAGGTGATGCTCCTTCCCCCAAGCTAAAGATACGGCCTCTGCTTCCTTTTGCATGAGGTGCAACTATTGCTAGCTAAGACTTCAGGGAAGAAGACCAAGTCTCCTAGTCTAAACCCTTCACTTTATAGATGATGAGGAGATGAAAGCCTTTCTTTAAGATTCTTTAAGGTAGAGATAGGGCACAAAACTAGGTTTTTCAATGCCAAAATCCAATCCTTTTTCTCCTGATGCATTCTGCTTCCTCTGCCTGTGTAGCCTTCATGAAAGGCTTGACTGTGGATTGTACCCATGAAAAGGGCTGGGGCCATGATGTGATTCCACCTGGATAGAACCATGTAAATCTGGGAAGATTTTTCATTTCATTTCTATACCTCATGGTATCAAGCATAGTGACTGGCACATAGTAGGCAGTTAGTAAACATTTACTGATTGATTGATAGGATCACATCTCCTTGTGACAGAAGAATCGTCTCTAGGAACTGGGCATTGAGTATGATTAAGCCCCTGTTAGCACCAGCTGGGGATCATCTAAGAAGCTTCAGGGGGCTCCCTGTTACCTCAGGGCTTAAATACAGACTCCTCTTTTTGGCATTTTAGTGTCTTCCACCATCTGGCTCCAGTCTACCTTTCCAGGCTGATTTCCCACTCTTCCCCACCATGCATTCCACATTCTAGGCACATACTTGCCTGTATTCCATGTTTGTCCTTCCATTTTTAGGTTTTGCTCAAACTGTCCCTCAAGCCTGGAATGCTTTCATTCCTCATCTTCACCTCTCAAAATCCCTCAGTTCTTTCAGGGATCACATTATGTATCACTTATTACATGAAGCCAATCCTGATTTTCCAAATTGTTAGCATTTTCCTCATACCCTGAATAGTTTTTATTCATTCACCTAAGTGGAGCACTGGGCTTGGAATCAGGAAAATCCATCTTCCTGAGTTCAAATCCAGCCTCAGACACTTCTACCTATGTGACCCTGGGCAAGACACTTCACCCTGTTTGCTTCAGTTTCCTCACTTATAAAATGAGCTGGAGAAGGAAATGGCAACCACTCCAATGTCTCTGTCAAGAAAATTTCAAATGTGGTCTTGAAGAGTCAGATATGACTGAAACAACTTAACTAGAACAACGTATATGTGTACCTTTGTAAATTGAAAACCCCTTGAAGATAGGTGTTATTTTCATTTCCAGCTCAGGAACGGGCATACAGTGCCAGACACAGACTAAATGCCCATCAAATTTAATTGAATGTGCTCTGCTTAGGTAAAGCTAGTTTAATAAAACTGCTCTAGCCAATGGGCCAATGAGCGACTCTTCTATTGCTTCTACTCAGAAGATTCCTCTTGGAGTTGGGTGTATCTCTTGGGATAACCTCATCCTAGCTTGCTACTTGATATGTAGTCTTTATCTGATTTGTGATGTCATTGGTCCTCCTCAAATGATAAATAAATAACATCAGCAACCCCTTCTGGGCTTGAAATCATTATTTTCTTCCTACATTGTATGGACTCATCTTGACAAAAGGTCCTACCTTGGGTTTGACAACCTCCCTAATTGTGCTCCTTCTAACCTTTCACTTTAGTTTCCCTCCCCATGTCCTTTTTAACCTCAAGTGAATGCCAAGGCATCCTAGGGGTAAAGCTTACAAAGTCTAGACTGTGACTGCTAATGAACATTCCTTTCTTGTCTGTTTTGGAAGTATTTATAACCATTGAAGCGCCTCTTTCTTTTCTCAAGACATATTTGCATCTTTCATGTTGTCCCAATTTCCCCAACTGATCTAAGCTTGCATGCTTTCTTTGGAGCAGGGAATCTTAGAGGGAGCTGTAGATTTCCTCAAACAACTTCCTCATTTTTCCCTCATTAATAACTGATTCTGAGGCACTCAGAACCTTATTCCATTCCATTCCCAATGGTAGGGCTCCTAGCTCAGACTTTGTATTTTAGAATTCAAACCTTAAACATCCCAGGAATCTTTGTCTCCTATATCCTTGTAGCTCAGATAATAGATAATAAATAAGAAATTTTATGCAGTCATTTGTAGTTTATAAGGAAATTTCCCCACAATTATGTGAGGTAAGTAATATAATCATTATTGTTCTCCTTCCCCAGGTAAGGAAACTGAGACCAAGTGAGTTTGCTACTTGTTCACAGTCATATAATATGTAAATACTAGAATCATATTTGGAACAAAAGTCCACTGAGGCCAGATTCAGTGTTCTTTCCATTACAAGCTTTTCTAACCACTCCATCCCATTCCAACATTCCCTAAATCTTCATTCCCTTTCCCAGTCCTTCCTTTCATCTTCTCCTCCCTTCCTCTCCACTCCTCTCCCCTTCCCTCCTCTCATCCCCACACTTCATCTCCTCTTCCATCCTTTCCCTTTCCTCTCTTTCCCTCTCCTCCTCTTCTCTTCCATCACTTTTCCTCTTCTCCCCTTACTTCTCTTTCCTTCCTCTCTTCTCCTTCTTGACATTTCTTTAGCATTTGATATGGATGAACCTTTTCTCCTGGATGCTCTCTTCTTTCTTGCTTTTTATGACACACTCTTCTCTCGCCTCCCCTCCTCTTTTCCCCATCCCTCCCCTCCTTTCCTCTTTCTCCTCCCCTTCCATCCCCTCCTCTCTTCTCCTCTTCTTTATTCTCCTCTCCTTTGCTCTCTTCTTTTCTCCACTTCTATCCAAATAACTAGAGAACTCCTCAAAGACAAAGATAGAAACCACTCAATGAATATTAAATAATTAATTAATTGATTGCCTATTAGTTATAATAACAAATAGTACTGTAATGGTAGCAAACTATATCTCTTTCACGAAGGCCAGCCTATGTATGTATAGAGACTCATTACCAGTGCCTATAAAACAAAATGAAATAGAAAATGGCCCTCAGTCCTGTGTGGCCTCTTTTTCCTTCTGCTGTAAAAGTGAGAATGTGGGGGAAAGTAGCAGATTTTCCTAGGAAACACACAGTTTTTAGCCTGCTGATAAAAACGAAATGAGCTGTTTTTTAAAATTCAGTGACCAACAACTAGACCTAAGAGCAGAGAAACTGAATCTTATTAATCTTGTAATTTT
>NW_025379555.1:0-3211 GCF_016433145.1 Gracilinanus agilis
AGAGACAGAGACAGAGACATAGACACAGACAGAGAGACAGAGAGAGAGGATAGAGACAGAGAGAGGCTCTAAGTAAGGCAGAGGCAGAGATGAGTGGAGACAGATGGAGGTAGAAGTTCAATAGAACAGGTAGAGAGAGATGAAGTCAGTGGAGACAGAAAGAAGCAGAGACAGGAGGAGATGGAGGTGAAATTGCTAGGGGACACAGGAAAGCATAGGCAGAGACAGATAGGTATAGACAGAAAATCACAGACAGACCATAGGAAAGACAGGAAGCTTAGTTTTATTTCTCTGCATCCCAGTTGGTGGCATAATTTCTCCCTCAGTCACATAGGAACCTCTTGCTGAAATTCTTGCCCATTTCTGCCTTGTTTTTTCCGTTTTTTGACAGGCTCTTCTTTCCTCCTCATGTCTATGTCCCCAGATGACTCCTCTCCCAATCCCAGTCAAGGGTCTTCATTTCCCCTTTCTGCCAGGCTTATGGCAGGCCTTTGTGAGACCTCCATTACCTTCTTCCTCCCTCTTTTCTTTTGGGGGGTGAGGGTGGCCCTGGCAGAAACCAGGTGGTGCTGGAGGGATCCTCTCTGGCAGACAGTGGAAGGGAGGGAAAAGAGAAATGGAGACAGAAGAAGTAAGGAAAACCATGGAGCTCACAGGAGATCAGACACCCTTCTAATGTGTGCGAGGCTTTTTTGTTTGTTCTCTGGGATTTAGTTTGATCCTAGGAGGTCATCTGATAACGTTCTTCCTAGGTCATAGCCCCAAAGCTCTTTGGCTTATCATCACACAATCTCCTAGGAGCACACATAATATGTTTTGCCCTTGCCTTTTCTTTTTCTTTTCTTTTATTAGATTTAAATATTTTATTTTTTAGAAAAATTTTCCATGATTACATGATTCCTGTTTTTACTTTCCCCTTCACCCCCCCTTAGACACCCCACCATATCCAAAGCACATTTCCACTGGTTTTAAGATGTGTGATCAGTCAAGATTTATTTACATATTATTGATAGTTGCATTGGTGTGGTCGTTTAGTGTCTACGTCCCCAACCATGTCCGCATCAACCCATGTGTTCAAGCAATTGTTTTTCTTCTGTGTTTCCACTCCTGCAGTTCTTTCTCTGAATGTGGGTAGCATTCTTTTCCATAAATCCCTCAGAATTATCCTGGGTCATTGCATTGCTGCTAGTACAGAAGTCCATTACATTCGATTTTACCACAGTGTATCAGTCTCTGTGTACAGTGTTCTTCTGGCTCTGCTCCTTTCACTCTGCATCAATTCCTGGAGGTCTTTCGAGTTCACATGGAATTCCTCCAGTTTATTATTCCTTTGAGCACAATAGTATTCCATCACCAGCATATACCACAATTTGTTCAGCCATTCCCCGATTGAAGGGCATACCCTTGTTTTCCAGTTTTTTGCCACCACAAAAAGCAGTTATAAATATTTTTGTACAAGACTGTTTATCTATGATCTCTTTGGGGTACAAACCCAGCAATGCTATGGCTAGATCTAAGGGCAGGCAGTCTTTTAGAGCTCTTTGTGCATAGTTCTTTTTCTTTTTAGGGGGGGGAGGAGTGGTCTTTCCAGGTGACTTTGGGGGAAGGGACTATAAAGCTATAGGTCTATTTAGGGAGAAAGACAACAAATATGACTCTCTTTGAGGGCTAAGGTATCTACATTCTGGAAAAGAAAGAACTACTGCTAATAACAAATATCTATACAGGCTTTATTATGTGCCAGGCACTGTGCTAACTGCTTTTTACTTATTATCTCATTTGATACCCTGGGAGGTAGGTGCTATTTATTACTCCCATTTTACAGATGAAGGAACTGAGGGAAAATGAGGTTAGGCGATTTGCCCAGGGTCACACAACTAGTAAGCGTCTGAATCAGGATTTGAACTCAGGTCTTCCTGACTCCGGATCAAGAACTCAATCCATTGTGCTACCTGCATCGTTCTACCCCTATTAAAAATTGTCCCTCTACTCCTTTTCCCTCACCAATCCTTTTCTTCCTGTGTCTCACAGTCGCTTGCAGACCACATAGGAAAGAATTAACAATGAATTCAGTAATATATTTGTGTGTGTTGGGGGCTGACTAGGGTGCCCTTTATCAACTGCATAATTGATAAAATTATGGGATGTAAGAGGCAGATAATGGAGACAATGAGATGTAAGAGTGGGTTGATTTCAGACTTGGAGTGTCCATTTACATCTTGTAAGGGCATTAGATTTTTGAGCACCTCACTTGTACCTAAAAGGATGCAATACTGCTGAGAACCAGCAGAAACAGTGCCTTTTCTCTGACCTCTCTTTTATATAGAGGGTTTAAAAACAGGATATTTAGGTCAGTTGAGAAAAGAGTCAGCTGTTGAGAGTTCACTCCATTTTTTCCTTTACACCTCTTGCAGAATGCAACAGGAGAAACGAAGAGGATTTCTTTCCCTACCCTATCACCTGTGACTTCTTGCAGCAAAAGTACACAGCACAGGAGCAGCAAAGAGTCTCGGTGGGTAGAGAGCCAGGCTTGGAGATGGAAGGTTCTGGGTTCAAACTTAGCTTCATATGCTTCCTAACTGTGTGACCCTGAGCAGGTCACTTAACCCCAGTTGTCTAACCCTTATTACTCTTTTACTTCCTTGGAACTGATACTTAGTAAGATTCTCAGTCAGAAAGTAAAGGTTGGGTTTTTTTTTAAGTACATGGCACAGGAGGAAGAGAGAGTCCAGTTTTGGGATCTAATCAACTTAGTGAAAGGAGCTTAGAGTCTGGCTTCTAGAGGTAGGATTCTATTTGGGAGATGGTAGAAAAGGTCCCAGAGCCAAAGCTTCTTCTGGTCTTAGAGAATGGGTTCTTAGTACGTATGTGCCCATCTGTGTCTTCAATACATGTGTGCCTCTCCATTAATAAACTCTATCAATGTTTCTTCCCACTGATATTGCATGCATTTGTGAAAAAGAATGCCCCATGGTCATTAGAGAAGTATTTTGCAATTTTTCTTATGAAGTTATTCTAGTAAATGTCTTTGTTTTGAGCTAATCAAGTCCCCTGGCTGATTATAGAAAAACAAACACAGTGGTGGGTGCTCTTGACCCATAGCTTTGAGAATATAGACTCACAGAGTACTTTGAACCTGTAATAGTCATCCCTGGGTAGATCCACCTAGCAGCTCTCTCTCTCTCTCTCTCTCTCTCTCTCTCTCTCTCTC
>NW_025379556.1:0-2564 GCF_016433145.1 Gracilinanus agilis
TAGATATAGATATATAGATATAGATATAGATATAGATATAGATATAGATATAGATATAGATATATCTGTGTCTCTGTCTCTCTCTCTGTCTCTTCCCTCCCTCTCTTCCTTCTCCCTCACTCTTCCTCCTTCCCTCTCTGTCTATCTCGGTATATCTCTCTGTCTGTGTGTGTGTATCTTCTGTACACACCATTAATGAGAAAGAAGACAATCTATCATGATCTATCAGTAGTTTAAAATATGTATGGTGAGGCCCAGTTAGATGCCACACAATAGAAGAAGCCTCAGTGGCCAAACCCAACCACCAGTGCCCTACCTCCCTAAATACTCTGAATTTATTTTATTTATATTTTGGAACCATATTTTGGAAGGGATATCAGGGCAGCTAGGTGGCTTAATGGGCTCAGTGGATTGAGAGCTAGGCTTACAAATGAGAGGTCCTGGGTTCAAATCTGGCCTCAGACACTTCCTAGCTATGTGACCCTGGGCAAGTCACTTGACCCCCATTGCCTAACCCTTACCACTCTTCTGTCTTAGAACTAATACACAGTATTGACTCTAAGACAGAAGGTGAGGGTTTTTGAGAGAGACAGAGACAGACAGAGAGAAAGAGAGACACTAAACCCCAACTGCCTAGCCCTTATAGCTTTTTTGCTTTGGAACTTAGTATCAATTCTAAGATAAAAGGTAAGGAAGGGCTTATTTATTTTTCTTTTTGTTAAAGTTGCCCAAGCTGTCACATGACCAGAAGAGAATGAATAAGATGGTGAGGAGGCTGGAAATCTTGTTATAGGAGGACAGGTTGACAGTAATAGGAATGTTTTAAAGTAGATGCCCATTAATTGGGGAATGGCTAAACAAGTTGTCGGGCATGAATGTAATGGAATATTACCGTACTATAAGAAACAATAAATATGATGAATGCAGAGAATCACGGCAAGACATGTGAGCCCATACAAAGTGAATTAAGCAGAATCAGGAAAACAATATTATATGACTATATGTAATGTCTACAATAATGTAAGTGGAAAGAATAACAACAAACAAATAAAGCTCATTTCTGAGGCAGTGAGGTAGAGCAGTTCAGAGAGTGCCAGACCTGGAGTCAGGAGGATTCAATTTCCTGAGTTCAAATTTGGCCTGAGATACTTCCTAGCAGTGTGACCCTGAGAAAGTCACTTAACCCCCATTGTCTAGCTTTTACCACTCTTCTGTCTTAGAACCAATATAAAGTATTGACTTTAAGATGGAAGGGTTTTTGAGAGAGACAGAAAGAGAGAGACAGAGAGACAGAAAGAGAGGAGGAGGAGGAAGGAGAAAGAGAAGGAGGAAGGAGGAGGAAGAAGAATAAAGAGGAGAAGGAGGAGGAAGAGGAAGGAGAAAGAGGAGGAGGAAGGAAGAGGAGGAAGAAAGAGGAGAAGGAGGAGGAGGAGGAAGAAGAGGATGAGGAGAAGAAGGAGAAGGATGAAGAGAAGAAGGAGAAGAAGAAGAAGAAAGAAGTAGAACAAGAGGAGGAGGAGGAAGAAGAAGAAGAAAAGAGTTAGAGAAAATTACAAAATGTCAAATAAATGATTTTGATTACATCAAACTAAAAAGCTTTTGTACAAACAAAAACAATGTAGCCAAAATCAGAAGGGAAACAACAAATTTGGAAAAAATCTTTATAACAAAAAACTCTGACAGGGGCCCAATTACTCAAATATACAAGGAGTTAAACCAACTGTATAAAAAATCAAGCCATTCCCCAATTGATAAATGGGCAAGAGACATGAATAGGCAATTTTCAGATAAAGAAATAAAAAGTATCAATAAGCACATGAGAAAGTGTTCTAAATCTCTAATAAGTAGAGAAATGCAAATCAAAACAACTCTGAGGTATCACCTCACACCTAGCAGATTGGCTAAAATGAAAGAAGGGGAGAGTAATGAATGCTGGAGGGGATGTGGCAAAACTGGGACATTAATGCATTGCTGGTGGAGTTGTGAATTGATCCAACCATTCTGGCTGGCAATTTGGAACTATGCTCAAAGGGCTATAAAAGAATGCCTGCCCTTTGATCCAGCCATACCATTGTTGGGTTTGTACCCCAAAGAGATCATAGATAAACAGACTTGTACGAAAATATTTATAGCTGTGCTTTTTGTAGTGGCAACAAACTGGAAAAGGAGGGTATGCCCTTCAATTGGGGAATGGCTGAACAAATTGTGGTTTATACTGGTGATGGAATACTATTGTGCTCAAAGGAATAATAATAAACTGGAGGAATTGCATGTGAACTGGAAAGACCTCCAGGAATTGATGCAGAATGAAAGGAGCAGAGCCAGAAGAACATTGTACACAGAGACTGATATACTGTGGTAAAATAGAATGTAATGGACTTCTGTACTAGCAGCAATGCAATGACCCAGGACAATTCTCAGGGATTTATGGAAAAGAATGCTACCCACATTCAGAGGAAGAACTACAGGAGTGGAAACAGAAGAAAAAACAACTGCTTGAACACATGGGTTGAGGCGGACATTATTGGGAATGTAGACTCGAAACTACCACACCAATGCAACTA
>NW_025379557.1:0-9658 GCF_016433145.1 Gracilinanus agilis
TTTATTATTCCATTACATATTATTTTATACATAATAATTATTATTAATAACCAAAATAAAAAAGCTAGAGTAAAAAGTCAGCTTTCCCAGCTGCACACAGGGGAAAAGAGAGAGAGGAAGACAGAGTACAGAACTTATAAACATCCCGTGAAGATGCTACCATGCACAAAGGGAAAAGCATTCTGGGTATTGTAGTTTAGGGGTTCAAGATTTACTAATTTTACAAAAAGAAAAAAGGTCTTCAAGAGATGGGTATCTTCAAGTATTTGAAGGGCAGGATTAGGTTTGCTCTCTTTGCCCCAGGACAGAACTAGAAGTCATCAGAGCACAGGGAACGATTTCCTATTCACACTATATATAGTTTGCTTTGTATATATTTATTTGAGTGTTGCCTCTTCCATAGATTACATGCTTAGATATCAGGAAAAACTTCCTAAGAATTACAGCTGCCTCAAAGTGGGATTGGTGACTCTATGGTTAGAGCATTGGGCTTTGCATCAGAAAGACATCTTCCTGAGTTCAAATCCAGTCTTAGACCTTTACCAACTGTGTGACCCTGGACAAGTCACCTCCTCAGTTTCCTCAACTATAAAATGAGCTGGAGAAGGAAATGGCAAACCATACACAGTATCCTTGCCAGGAAAATCCCAGATGGGGTCATGGAGAGTCGGACGTGACTGAATAATGAGTGAACAACAATTGGAATGAGCTGCCTCAAGAGGTGGCAGCTTCCCCATCTTTGGAGGTCCGCAAGCTGGACCACCACTTGTCAAAGAGCCAGCTATGGATGGGCCCCAGGCCCGCTTGGCCTCTCGGGTCCCTTCTAACTCTGAAATATTGGGTTTCTAACTGCGCCATTGAATGCATAGAAATACTCTGGGTACTTTCTGCCAACTCTGCATACTATTTCAGCACTCCAGATCTTTGGGAATGAAGAAGCTGCTTTCAGCTGGCCAAGTATGACTCAATCAATGCTGGAGGATTGGAGCACTCTGGAGAGGATGAAGCAATCCTTTCTTGGCCATCCAGCAGGAAGAGATGAGCAATGATAGTGACAATAATGATGAACATTTCTCTAGCATCTACTATGGGCCAAGCACTGTGCTAAGTGTTTACAATTATTTTCTCACTTGATTCTCGCAGCAACCCTTGGAAATATATGTTGCTACTATTATTATCCCCATTTTACAGATGGGGAAACCGAGGCAGGCAGGGGTTAAACTAGTTATCTAAGGTCACGTAAGATAACCAAGGATCTGAGGCTAGATTTGAACTCAGGTCTTCCTGATTCCAGCCCCAGGGCTCGCTCTATTGCACCATCTAGCTGTTTCCCAATAGTATTATTGTTCAGTCACTTCAGTCATGTCTGATTCTTTGTGACCCCATTTGGGTTTTTCTTAGCAAAGATATTGGGGTGGGTTGCCATCTCCTTCTCCAGCTCATTTGACAGATGAGGAAACTGAGGCCAACAGGGTGAAGTGACTTGCCCAGGGTCACACAGCTAGTTTTCCATTTGTTTCTCCGTCTCTTTTGACGTATGAGGAAACTGAGGCTAACAGGATGAAGTGACTTGTACAGGGTTACCCAGCTAGAAAATGCTTTGAGGCCAGATTTGAACTCAGGAAGATGAATCTTCTTGATGCCAAACCCAACTTTCTATCCACTGTCCCATCTAGCTGGCCCCAAATTTTTGTTGGTCAGTCATTTTAGTCATGCCTGACTCTTTGGAATCCAAATTGGGGTTTTCTTAGCAAAGATACTTGAGTAGTTTGCCATTTGCTTCTTCGGCTCATTTAACAGATGAGGAAACTGAGGCCAACAGAGTCACCCATCGAAGAAGATGAGTCTTCCTGATTCCAGGCCTGGCTCTCTGTCCACGTTTCCTATCTCAGTGGACCTTTAAAAGGGGGGAATGGGGCAGCTGGGTAGCTCAGTGGATTGAGAGTCAGGCCTAGAGACGGGAGATCCTAGGTTCAAATCTGGCCTCAGACACTTCCCAGCTGGGTGACCCTGGGCAAGTCACTTGACCCTCATTGCCCGCCCTTACTGCTCTTCCACCTAAGAGCCAATACATAGAAGTTAAGGGTTTAAAAATAAATAAATAAAATTGGGGAATGTCTCTCTTCTCCTGTCCATTCCCCGTGCAGCCAGTAGTGCTCCTCAGAGGGGCTACCCTTTCCTCTGGCCCAACAGAAACATCCAACAAGCACAGGTCCAACATAGACAGGGGTGGCCCTGGTTTGGGGCTCTCGTGTTTATTCTTTCTCAGGTTCAGATCACTTAGGTGGGAGATTTGAACCCAGGTCCTCTGCCTCCAAAACCAGGACTATTTCCACCACCTAGGTGCATGACAAGAAGTGTTATTCTAATGTGGAGCGACTTGGTGGTGCAGGGGATAGGATGCTAAGCCTAAAGTCAGGAAAACAGCTCCCCGAGTTCAAATGTGGCCTGAGATACTTTCTGACTGTATGGCCCTAGACTAGTCACTTTATCCCTGTCTGCCTCAGTGATCCCAAATGTAAAATGGTGATCATCATAATCATTAAAACTTCTACCTCTCAGGGTTGTTGTGAGGATTAAATGAGGTAATATTCTTTGTAAAAAGCATTTAACCCAGCGTCTGGCACATAGTGGGTGCTCTAGAATGGTGATTCCCTGCGAGTTTCCTTTCTCATTTCTTCTCTAACCTGGGGCATACCCATTTCCCTGTGGCCCTCAACTTCCAGCAAAATGAAGGGATTAAAAGAGAAGGCCTTCATGGCCCTTGCACTGAGAGTCTCTGATCCTCTCAAGGAACTGAAGAATTGATTTGTGCAATCCGAGCACTGGGGAGCTCTCCGCTGCTCAGCTGCTTCCCCCCGTATGATCTAGGGCATGCTACTCCCCATTTCCAGGCCTCTACTTTCTCCTCTGTAAAAGGGGTTGAACTGTGAGGTGCCTGACATCACTGAATCCTCTAGTCTAACACCATATGCCTCTCTCTTCAGTCTCCTCCTATGTAAAATGGATCAGAAAGGACTCCCTTCTAGAAAGGTTCTTGATTCACGAAGTCAATCGGGTTTTTAGGGCAGCATTTTATTTGCCTCGCTGCAGAAGATACAAAAGAGCCAAGTTCCAGAAGCAAGCGTCCCATTAACACAGACTTCAAACCTGATATAGTAACCTATTCCTCCCATTCGATTCTCCGAGGAAGATGATACTCAACCCAGAAGCCTGTTAGTCAGACTGGTGAGAAGCTATTTGTCCTTCACCGGACTTCTGCATTGTCTAAAGATCTCCCCAAAGGTCCAAGGGCCGGAGAAGCCAGGCCAGGGCTTGGGTCATGGGGAGTATTTCTTACAGGGTAGCTGGCACTGAGTGAGGGACCTTGGAGCACCGAGCCTGGACAACTCACAAGGTCTCCTTTGAGGCTGGAAACCTCCGTCTGTCTCTGGACAAATGGGCTCAGAGAAACCAACAAAGCAGGAGAGACAGTCAAAGCCTCGTCGTAGTCTGGACTCTGCTCAACACAGGGTCCAGGTACCACGTGGGAGGAGTTGCCATAGCAGCTACCAGAAGAGAGAACTAGCTCTTTCTCTCCCTCTTCCCTCCAGGAACAGCCCTGAGAGAGAGAGAATTCCAAGCCAAGGAAGAAGAGAGAAAAGTCATCTCTCCCTTCTTTCTGGTACCATCATGGGACCAAGGACCCAACAATTGGATCATGAACTCTGAAATACGTGTCTTTCAGCATTGAGCTGACCCCAAAGGAAGTCCTAGCCTCAGTTACTTACTTATTGTATGCCTTTGGGCAAGTCACCGAATCTGTCGGCCTCAGTTTCCACAATTGTGAAATGGGGATAACAATAGCACCTACCTCCCATGGTCATTGTGACGGTCAAAGGACATAATTATTAAGTGCTTAGCAGAGTTCTGGGTACAGAGCTATTATCATTATTATGTATTATTATTAGAGTAGCCAGAGCTTATGAAAGGAGGTAATTCTCAGCTGATTACAAACCCAGAGGAGTTGAAATCTGTATTGATGGTCTGAGTTTCCACAGTAGAAATCCCCCCACTCTGACGGTGACAATATCATAAATTATGTTCTCACTCTCTAGACTCAGTTGATAGGAATAGAAGTATACGGGCTTGCACGGGCTGCTCAGGGAAGATTAGCACCTCTGGTGTGAGGGTCTGCCAGCCTTTTTCAGGGTTATTTTCCTCTGTTTCTGTCCACTTGTGGCTCTGAGAATCGGTAGCATGGGCAGCAGCCACATTCCAGAAAAACTATCTCTCCAGAGAGACTAAACCAGTTTGAAGGTAACCATCAGGCTTCCAGATCATCAGAGGGTTAAGGGGAGGTCTACACCAAGCACGTGAAGACTTCCCCCAGCAGAAAGGGCAGACGAGAACAGTTTTTTCCAAAAGCCAGGAAAGCGGCTGACACAGGCACTGTGGAACACTTAGAGCTTGGTCAGACATCGAAACATAGAAGGGACCAAGGTCATCCATCCACTGCATCCTGGGCCATCCCCAGGCATCTCATCTTTTGTCTTGCCACTGGACTGAAACGACTCTAAAAGAGAGTGAGGTTGATGACTTTGAGCAGCTCTGCCTCACTTAAATCCAATTCATGTTCCAGCCAAAAGATATCATCAAGGACGTCATTTGGGTCATCTTAGAATAAGGACAATGATGGCCACCATAGGGCCAGAGTTTTAAAAGTTAGAAGGGACCTCAGAAACCGTTCAGTCCAACCTCATCCCTCCTCATTTTACAGAACAAAACTCCTAGATCTCTAGTTATACGGAATCTTAAATGTCATCTAGTCCAGCCCCCTTATTTTACAGATAAGGTAACTGAGGCCAGAGAGGTAAAAGAGTGACTTGCCTAAGGTCGTGGGGGTAGTAAGTGTTCATGAGATCATAAATTTAGCCTAGAAGGGACTTTGGAGGTAATCTAATTCAATCTTTTTCTTTGATGTTATATGGAAACTGAGGCCAAGGACGTTAAATTACTTTTTTTTTTGTATTTTATTTTATTTTTATTGTATTTTTTCCCAATTGCATACAGAAACTATATAGACAACCTTTTTTTTTTTTTTTTTTTTTTTTTTTTTTTGGTGCAATTACTTCTAAGTACTAACTAAAATCCCACTTTCATCTGGAAACCTTTTCCAATCCTCTTAATTCTAGTGCCTTCCTTCTGTTAAACATTTCCTATTTATCCTGTATATAATTTCATTAGTATATATTTGTCTCCCCCATTAGACTGTGAGTTCCTCGAGGGCAGGGACTTATCTATTTGTATCCCCAGTGCTCAGCACAGTACCTGGCACATAGTAGGCACTTTTTAAATGTTGATTTTTAAAAATATTTTAACTTTTTCCCAATTACATGCAAAAACAATTGCTTCATAACTCTTAAATTCTAAATTCTCTCCCTTTTTCCCTTCCTCCCTCAGTCTTTCTCAGAAATGGCAAGCAATTTGATATTGGTTATACATGTGCAGTCATGCAAAACATATTTCCATATTAGTCATATTGTAAAAGAAAACACAGGATCCTCCAAACTGAAGAAAATAAATAATGTGAGAAATAGCAAGCTTTGATGTTCATTCAAATTCCACCAGTTCTTTCTCTGGAGATGGATGGCATTTTTTATCATAAGTCCTTTGGAATGGTTATGGATCATTATATTGCTGAGAAGAGCTGAGTCATTCACAGTTGATCAACAGTTGAACTATTACTGTGTACAATGTTCTCCTGGTTCTGCTCACTTCACTTTGCATCACTTCATATATACTTCTTTCCAAGTTTTCTTGAAATTATTCTGCCCATCATTTCTTATTGCCCAATAATGTTCCATCACAGTCATATACTTGTTCAGTCATTCCCCACTTGATGGGCATCCCCTCAGTTTCCAATTCTTTGCCATCACAAAAAGGGCAGCTATAAATATTTTTGTAAAAATAGGTACATTTCCTTTTTTTTTTTCTTTTTTAAAAATCTCTTTGAGATACAGCCCTGGTAGTGGTATAGTTGGATCAAAGGGTATGTGTAAGAACAGTTTTATAGCCCTTTGGGCATAAGTTCCCATATCCCCTTCAACATTTATCATTTTTGTTTTCTGACATATTAGCCGATAAGATAGATATGAGGTGGGCTTCCAGGTTAAGATGGCGGCAGAGTAAAAAGCTGCACTTAACCTCTCCTAACGAAAACATACAGGACTCCTTAAGGGGACATAAAAACAAATCCAGGCGAACGGAGGGACCCCACAACAGGGCGCATTGTGGAAGGTATGTGGAATCGGGGCATTTCCATGCTATAAAGGGGTGAAACAAATCTCACTAAATCGCGGGCTGAGCAACCACACACACACACACACACACAGACCACCTACAATGCCAAAGCCAGCTCAAGAGAAATAGAGCAAGTTAGGGGCACCCATTGAGTCATTGGAAGTTCCAGGGCCTATTCATGAGAGCAGCAAGACTTAGGACCCCAAAAGGCTAAAGAACGCACACGGACTTTGGGCGCGGACACGGAGCGCAGGCGCAGGTGGAGGCGGACACAGGCACAAGCAAAGGCTCTGAAACCCTGAGTGGGGAACCAGTGCAGACGGGTATACGACTGTGGAAGCAGCGCCCTGAGACCTGTAAAGGAACCTCCGGCAGAGGATCAAGCAAGGGGGTCCACCAGGGGGCTTGACCTTGAGAACAACCAGACCTGAGACCTCAGGAGCCTAAAGGGGGCAGACAGACCTTGAGCGCAAGGATAAAGCTGAGAACAGGCTGGGCTAACAATGGCAACCCAGAATCAGGAAGGCCAAAAGAGAAAGATTAACAAGAAGAAGAAATCTTTAACACTTGACAACTTTTACACAGAGAAAATCCTGACAACCAAGCAAACAGAAGAGGAGAACAAACAAGCAATCACATCTGGACCCTCCCAAAATAATGAAAACTGGTCACAAGCTCTTGAAGAGTTCAAATCTGAGATGACGAGAAAGTTGGGAAAGATTTGGCTAGAGAAATGGGAAATAGCTCAAAAGGAAATCAGGCAAGAAAATAACAGTTTAAAAGGCAGAATTTTGCAATTGGAAAGTGAGGCTCAGAAATCAAATGAACTGATAAGCAAATTGAACACCAGAAATGACCAGATTGAAAAGGAAAACCAGTCCCTAAAGGCTAGAATTGAGCAATTAGAAGCTAATGATCTCTCAAGACAGCAAGAACAAATAAAACAAAGTCAAAAGACTGAAAAAATAGAAGGAAACATGAAATATTTCAATGAGAAAGTGACAGACCAAGAAAACCGGTCTAGAAGAGACAATTTAAGAATCATTGGTCTCCCTGAAAAGGCAGAAATTAATAGAAATTTGGACTCCATACTAAAAGAAATTATTCAGCAAAATTGCCCTGAAGTTCTACAATAAGAGGGCAATATAGACATTGAAAGGATCCATAGATCACCCTCTACACTAGACCCAGAAAAGACAACGCCCAGGAATATAATAGCCAAATTCAAGAGCTTCCAAGTAAAAGAAAAAATCTTACAAGAAGCCAGAAAGAGACAATTCAAATATCAAGGAGCACCAATCAGGATCACACAGGATCTGGCAGCCTCCACGCTAAAAGATCGCAAGACTTGGAATATGATATTCAGAAAGGCAAGAGAGCTGGGCCTTCAACCACGGATCAACTACCCATCAAAATTGACTATATACTTCCAGGGGAAAGTATGGGCATTCAACAAAATTGAAGATTTCCAAGTATTTGCACAGAAAAGACCAGGACTAAATGGAAAGTTTGATATCCAACCACAAAAATCAAGAGAAACATGAAAAGGTAAATAAGAAACAGAGGGGAAAGAAAGAAAACTCATAATTTTCAAATTTGCCTTTTTAAGGGCCTTAATAAGATCTAATTATCTGTATTCCTATGTGGAGAAATGCTATGTATAATTCTCTGTAGTGAACTCTATTCACTATTATAGTATTCACTAGTATAGTAATCAGAATAATAATTCATAGGGAGAGGGTGGAATACTAAATGGTCTAAGATGATATTGAGGGTGGGAAAGAGGGGGGTGAATAGTAGGGGACACCAAGAGAAACTTGAGAGAATAAGAAAAATAGGATATTCTATTGCACACAAAGAGGGCATGGGAAGGAGAGGGGACAAATACTATTATAACAAGGAGAGGAAGAGAGCATTAAGAGGTAATATTTAAACCTTACTCTCAGTGTAATCAACCTGGAGAGGGAAGAGTAGCTATATTATCCATTGGGATATAAAACTCTATCTAACCCTACTGAGAAAGTCAGAAGGGATAAACCAAGGGGAACAGGGGAGTGGGGAGGTCAAAAAAGGGAGGGGAGAAGAAGGGGGAGGGAATTCATTAGGCCATTAAAAATAAAAATAGGGGAATAATAAGGGAGGGGTTATAAAGGGAAGTTAATCAAGGGAGGGGATAAGGGATACCGGCTTAAAGCAAACCACTGGTTTAAAAGGAATTAGTGTAAGAAGAAGGGTTAGGAATAGGGGAGGATACGAAAATGTCAGCGAATGCACAACTGATAATTATAACTCTGAATGTGAATGGGATGAACTCGCTCATAAAACAGAAGCAAATAGCAGAGTGGATTAGAAACCAAAATCCTACCATATGTTGTCTACAAGAAACACATATGAGGCGGGTAGACATACACAAGTTTAAGGTTAAGGGCTTGAGCAAAATCTTTTGGGCGTCAAATGAGAAAAAGAAGGCAGGAGTGGCTATTATGATTTCTGACAAAGCCAAAGTAAAAATAGATATGATTAAAAAAGACAGGGAAGGTCATTACATCCTGATTAAAGGTAGTATAAACAACGAGGAAATAACACTGCTCAATATGTATGCACCAAGTGGCATAGCATCCAAATTTATAAAAGAGAAACTGGCAGAGCTCAAGAAGGAAATAGATAGCAAAACCATAGTAGTGGGAGATCTAAATATTCCTTTTTCAGATCTAGATAAATCAAACCAAAAAGTAAATAAGAAAGAGGTAAGAGAGGTGAATGAAGTCCTAGAAAAATTAGATTTAATTGATATGTGGAGAAAAATAAATAGGGACAAAAAGGAATACACCTTCTTTTCAGCTGCACATAGTACATTCACAAAGATTGACCATGTAATAGGGCATAGAAACATTGCAAACAAATGCAAAAGAGCAGAAATAATAAATGTAATCTCAGATCATAATGCAATAAAAATAATAATTAGTAAGGGCACCTGGACAGGAAAATAAAAAACTAATTGGAAATTAAATAATATGATTCTCCAAAACCAGCTAGTCAAAGAAGAAATCATAGAAACAATCAACAATTTCATTGAAGAGAATGACAATGATGAGACATCCTACCAAAGTCTGTGGGATGCAGCCAAGGCAATACTCAGGGGGAAATTTATATACTTGAGTACATATATTAACAAATTAAGGAGGGCAGAGATTAATGAATTGGGCATGCAACTCAAAAAATTAGAAAGTGAGCAAATTAAAAATCCCCAGATGAAAACTAAATTAGAAATACTAAAAATCAAGGGAGAAATTAATAAAATCAAAAGTAAAAGAAAACTAAATTAGAAATACTAAAAATCAAGGGAGAAATTAATAAAATCAAAAGTAAAAGAACT
>NW_025379558.1:0-3855 GCF_016433145.1 Gracilinanus agilis
AGACTTGTACGAAAATATTTATAGCTGTGCTTTTTGTGGTGGCAACAAACTGGAAAAGGAGGGTATGTCCTTCAATTGGGGAATGGCTAAACAAACTGTGGTATATGCGGGTGATGGAATACTATTGTGCTAAAAGGAATAACAAACTGGAGAAGTTGCAGGCGAACTGGAGAGACCTCCGGGAACTGATGCAGAGCGAAAGGAGCAGAGCCAGAAGAACATTGTACACAGAGACTGATATACTGTGGTAAAATCGAATGTAATGGGCTTCTGTACCAGCAACAATGCAATGACCCAGCACAGCTCTGAGGAATTTATGGTAAAGATGCTACCCACATTCAGAGGAAGGACTGCAGGAGAGGAAACATATAAGAAAAGCAACTGCTTGAACGTATGGGTCAGGGTGGACATGATTGGGGATGTGCACTCGAAATTACCACACCAATGCAACCACCAACAATTTGGAAATAGGTCTTGATCAAGGACACATGACAAAACCAGTGGAAATGTGCGTCGGCCAGGGGTGAGGGGACTGCGGGGGGTGAAGGGGGAAGTAGGAGCATGAATCATGTAACCATGTTAAAAATGATTATTAATAAATGTTAAAAAAAAAAAAAAACTTAAAGGAAGTGGAGACTTCCAGTTATGATGGCGGTAGAGTAAGGAGCAGCACTGTTTCATCTCTCCTATCCGAAGCATACAGGACTCCTCAAGGGGACATAAAAACGAATCCAGACGAACGGAGGGACCCCACAACAGGGTGCCGCATTGAAGGTACGTGGAATCAGGGCATTTCAGAGCTATAAAGGGGTGAAACAGCTCTCATTAAAACGCAAGAGGAAGAAGCCCCTCCCCCACCCCCACACCACGCACAACGCCAAGACCAGCGCACAAGAGTTAAAGCAGATTTGGGGGACCCATTAAGTCACTGGCAGCTCCAGGGCTTGTTCCTGAGAGCAGCAAGACTTAGGACCCCAAGAAGCTAAAGAACGTGCATGGACTCTCCAGAGTGCCTGCTCCGGTGAAGGCAGTACCCTAGGCACGGACAAGGATCTCGAGCGCAGGCTTGGACCGTGAGTGGGGACCCAGTGCAGACAGCTGTGGAAGCAGCCCCTGAGACTGCTGAAAGGCAGAAGGGCAGAAGGGCAGACCAGGAACGCCCAGGAGGCTCGACCCTGAAAACAAGGAGATCTGAGACCTCCAGAGCCTAGACAGGGCAGACAGACCCTGAGTGTGAGGAAAAAGCTGAGAAGGCGCTGGGTTAACAATGGCAAGCCATAGGGAAGCCCAGAAAAGAGAGATTATCAAGAAGAACTCTGGAACACTCGACAACTTTTACACAGAGAAAATCCAGACAACAGAGGAGGACAAACAAGTAATCATATCCAAACCTTCCCAAAACAATGAAAACTGGTCACAAGCTATTGAAGTGTTCAAATCAGAGATGATGAGAAAGATGGAAGAGATCTGGCAAGAAAATGACAGTTTAAAAGGCATAATTTTGCAATTGGAAAGTGAGGCTCAGAAATCAAATGAACTGATAAGCAAATTGAACACCAGAAATGACCAAATTGAAAAGGAAAACTAAATCCTAAAGGCTAGAATTGAGCAATTAGAAGCTAATGATCTCTCAAGACAACAAGAACAAATAAAACAAAGTCAAAAGACTGATAAAATAGAAGGAAACATGAAATATCTCAATGAGAAAATGACAGACCAAGAAAACTGGTCTAGAAGAGACAATTTGAGAATCATGGGTCTTCCAGAAAAAGCAGAAATTAATAGAAACTTGGACTCCATACTAAAAGAAATTATTCAGCAAAATTGCCCTGAAGTTCTACAACAAGAGGCCAATATAGACATTGAAAGGATCCATAGATCACCCTGTACACCAGACCCAGAAAAGACAACACCCAGGAATATAATAGCCAAATTCAAGAGCTTCCAAATAAAAGAAAAAATCTTAGAAGAAGCCAGAAAGAGACAATTCAAATATCAAGGAGCATCAATTAGGATCACACAAGATCTGGCAGCCTCCACGCTAAAAGACCGCAAGGCTTGGAATATGATATTCATAAAGGCAAGAGAGCTGGGCCTAAAACCACGGATCAACTACCCATCAAAACTGACTATATACTTCCAGGGGAAAGTATAGGCATTCAACAAAATTGAAGATTTCCAAGTATTTGCACAGAACAGACCAGGACTAAATGGAAAGTATGATATCCAACCACAAAAATCAAGAGAAACATGAAAAGGTAAACAAGAAACAGAGGGGAAAGAAAGAAAACTCATAATTTTTAAATTAGCCTCTTTAAGGGCTTCAATAAGATCTAATTATCTGTATTCCTATGTGGAGAAATGTTATGTATAATTCTCTGTAGTGAACTCTATTCACTATTATAGCATTCACTATTATAGCAATCAGAAGAATAATTCATAGGGAGAGGGTAGAATACTAAATGGTCTAAGATGATATGGGGGGGCGGGAAAGAGGGGGGTGAATAGTAGGGGACACCAAGAGAAACTTGAGTGAATAAGAAAAATAGGATATTCTATTACACACAAAGAGGGCATGGGAAGGGGAAGGGACAAATACTAGTATAAGAAGGAGAGGAAGAGAGCATTAAGAGATAATATTTAAACCTTACTCTCAGTGTAATCAACCCGGAGAGGGAAGAGTAGCTATACTATCCATTGGGATAAAAAACTCTATCTAACCTTACTGAGAAAGTCAGAAGGGAAAAACCAAGGGGAGCAGGGGAGTGGGGAGGTCAAAAAAGGGAGGGGAGAAGAAGGGGGAGGGAATTCATTAGGCCTTTAAAAATAAAAAGAGGGGAATAACAAGGGATGGGGTAGAAAGGGAAGTTAATCAAGGGAGGGTATAAGGGATACCAGCTCAAAGCAAACCACTGGTTTAAAAGAAAATAGTATAAGAAGAAGGGGTGGGATTGCGGAGGATACAAAAATGTCAGTGAATGCACAACTGATAATTATAACTCTGAATGTGAATGGGATGAACTCGCTCATAAAACAGAAGCAAATAGCAGAGTGGATTAGAAACCAAAATCCTACCATATGTTGTCTACAAGAAACACATATGAGGCGGGTGGACATACACAAGTTTAAGGTTAAGGGCTTAAGCAAAATCTTTTGGGCATCAAATGAAAAAAAGAAGGCAGGAATGGCTATTATGATTTCTGACAAAGCCAAAGTAAAAATTGATATGATTAAAAAAGACAGGGAAGGTCATGATATCCTGATTAAAGGCAGTATAAACAATGAGGAAATAACACTGCTCAATATGTATGCACCAAGTGGTATAGCATCCAAATTCATAAAGGAGAAACTGGCAGAGTTCAAGAAGGAAATAGATAGTAAAACCATAATAGTGGGAGATCTAAATACTCCTCTTTCAGATCTAGATAAACCAAACCAAAAAATTAATAAGAAAGAGGTAAGAGAAGTGATTAAAGTCCTAGAAAAATTAGATTTAATTGATATGTGGAGAAAAATAAATAGGGACAAAAAGGAATATACCTTCTTTTCAGCTGCACATGGTACATTCACAAAGATTGACCATGTAATAGGGCATAGAAACATTGCAAACAAATGCAAAAGGGCAGATATAATAAATGTAACCTTCTCAGACCATAATGCAATAAAAATAATAATTAGTAAGGGTACCTGGACAGGCAAATCAAAAACCAATTGGAAATTAAATAATATGATTCTCCAAAACCAATTAGTCAAAGAAGAAATCATAGAAACAATCAACAATTTCATTGAAGAGAATGACAATGATGAAACATCCTACCAAACTCTGTGGGATGCAGCCAAGGCAGTACTCGGGGG
>NW_025379559.1:0-6537 GCF_016433145.1 Gracilinanus agilis
AAAAAACTTCATTCTGAGAAGGGGCCCAACAGGTTTCCCCAGACTGCCAAGAGGACTAGGTTTAAGAATCCCTGGACTAGAGGATCTCCAAGGCCTCTTCCAGTTCTAGATTCCTATGAGCCTAGAACCCAACAATCTGTTCCAAATCACATCCATTCCAGACCTGGCAGAGAGGAGCTCCCCTCAATTGCCAATGTTCCCCACGGCCCTAGAGCCTCAGGGAAGCAGCCTGGGAGAGAGAGAAAGCAGACAAAGTAACAGGACCCTGGTAGTGGATTCTGAGCCAAGCCCTTCCTATTCTTGGTCCTGAGAACTATCCCCCCAGAGAATTCTCTGAGACCTCACAGTGGGTGGGGAAAGGGAGGAGGACCTGTCCCAAGCAAAGCTTCCCAGGCTGTGACTCATTCTATAGCTCCCTGGCCTCTAACTCTCACGGTTTCTGCAAGACACTACGGCGGCAATTTAGCTCTATTTTAGGCACCAAAGGAGGAGGGAGGGAGAAAACAATGTGACCTTTGTGCAGCCATGACCACAATTGGTGCCCACCCTCCTGGAAACAAGAACACTCCAGCTGGCAGGAGCCACCCTGGGAGGGCAAGTGTTTGGAAGAAGGTTGTGGAGGGTTGGGAAAGTGAGTTTCATTGAAGGAAAGCCCTGGCTTTGCCAACTTCTTAACTGTATGACCTTAGGCAGGTCTCTGGCAGCCTCTCTCTGAACCTGTTTCCTCATCAATAAAATGGACTAGATGAGTTAACATCCCAAGATCATTTCCAATTCAATTCTGTACTTCTCAGTTCTATTTTACCATAAGAACCCTTCTGGTTCTGGCATTCTAGGATCTAAGCTCTAAAATCCCAAGATATGATAATGTTAAGTTCAAGTCATAACTTTGACTCTAACTATGTGATCTTGGGTAGATCACTTCCCTTTCTTTTTTTTTAAAGTTCATTAATTAATTTATTTATTTTAGAATATTTTTCTGTGGTTACATGATTCATGTTCTTTCCCTCCCCTCCTCTCACCCCACTCCTGTAGAACAATGAGCAGTTCTACTGGGTTTTACGTGAGATCACTTCCCTTTCTGAGCCTCTTTCCTCATCTGTAAAATGGGCAGAATAATACATGTCTGGCATTGTTACGGAAATCAAAGGAGGAGACATCTATGAAAATGCTTTGTAACCATAATGCAGTGAACTGCCATCATCATTCCTATTCCCTCAACTCATCATATTCCTAATTCTGCTATGAAGGGAAAGGATAGGATCGGTCAATAAATCAACAGACATCTATTTATCATCTCCTCTGTGCTTTGTGATGGGAATAAAATGACAAAAACCAAAGTCTCTGCCTTTGATGACTTTACGTACCAGTACCATTGTGGAAAACAACACAGACATATGTAAGTAAGTGCAAAATAGTGTATATATAAAGTTGACCCAAGGAAATTGTTTTTTGGAGGGGGCTCTAGCACTTTGTGGGGGTCAGGGCTAGGAAATGCCTCTGGTAGACACTATGGACTGATCGGAGTTTTGAAGGAAACAAGGGACTCAAAGGAGAAGAGGCGAGGAGGTGGAGGCTGTACATTCCAGGCACAGAGGTCAATTTGTGCAAAAACCTGGAGACAGGAGATTCAAGGTTGAGTGGCATTTTACTCACCAAATTCAGAGATCTCATCAGCCCACAGTCTATTGTTTTAAAACCCTTACCTTCTGTCTTAGAACTGGTACTAAGCACCAGTTCCAAGGCAGAATAATGGTAGAGACTAGGCAATTGGGGTTAAGTGACTTGTCCAGGGTCACACAGCTAGGAAGTATCTGAGGTTAGATTTGAATTCAAAGACCTCCCATCTCTAAGTCCAACTCTGGATCGATCCACTGAGCCACCCAGCTGCCCTGCTATGCTCTGTTTCATTGGTGCAGAGGAGAGGTAGATTGTGATGGAGACAGAAGAAGGGGAGAGGAAGGAGAGGAGGCAGAACTAAGTAGAATGGAAAGAGCCCTTGATTTAGGAGCAGAAAACCTTGGTTCTGGTCTTAGCTCTGCTCCTTACTCCATGTAGTTGTTTGGGGCTGGTCCTTTGATGTTCCTAGATCCCAGCTTCTTCACACATTAAAATGAATGGGTGAGACTTGTCGTTCAGTCATTTAAGATTTTTTGTGTCTCCACTTGGGGTTTTCTTGGCAAGGATACCAGAGCGGTTTGCCATTTCCTTCTCCAGCTCATTTTACAGAAGAGAAAACTGAGAGAAAAAACTGAGAGTTAAGTGACTTGCACAGGGTCACATAGTGTCTGAGGCTAGATTTGAAATCAAGAAGATTCCTCTTCCGGACCCCAGGACAGGCACTATTCACTGTGCCACCTCACTGCTCACTGGGCCATCCCATCTCACTACCCTAGATAGCCTCTATGGTCTTTTCCAACTCTGATGTCTGAAAAGCAGAAAGTGACGATATTCTTGTGCCCAACCCTTCCCTCCTACCTCCTCATCCTGCCTTTCACATTATTTTTATGCCCAGTCAGAGATGACTTTGAGGTTATAAGCTTGGGAGACCTGGTTGGGTAATTAGTTATGGTCCCCCAGAATCTGAGGATCTTAGATGGAGAACTGGAGGTCCCCTTAGAGGTCATCTGGTCCAGCCTCCTCCTGAGAAACCTGCACTTCAGAGAGGTTAAGTGATTTGGCCAAGGTCACACATATCTGGACACAAAGTCCACTGACTATAACTTCTTTTCTTTTTTATTATGAATAAATAATTTAAAAAAATTTACTTAGTACTTACTATGTGTTGAGCACTAGGAAATGCAAATGCAAGCAAATACAAATAATCCCTGCCCTCAAATAGTTTATATTCTAATAGGGAAAGACCACACATCTGGAGAATGGTGGGTGGTTAAGGAAGGGGGCTTGGGGAAGGAAAGCCAGAGGGGAATGGTAACTGGAGCTGTAAGACAATTGACTTGTGCTTAGAAGAAGGGATAATGTTGCTTTGATTTCTATTCTCAGAGCTAGAATTGAATTTTACAAACATTAAGAAAGAGAACAGGAAAAAGAACATTTTCTCTGAAACTGGAGTCTGTTAGTCCATGTTTTATTTTGGAACAAAATGAATTACTAATAAGTCATAAGTCAATAAAAGGAGGTTTGTTTAGTTCTAGCAGGACAAGAAGCTCCAATAAGGATATAGTTGCATTTAGCATCGGATAGACTCAGACCCCCTTTTCTCTACATAGAAATATGTCTGGTCAGCAAGGAAGGGTATGGTGACATTCGTAGTCTTCAGGCATCCGCCAAGTCCATTTGGGTGGGGACTTTTTATTCCTTGAGATGATTAAGAAGGGAAACAGTGGCCAATTAGGTCCCAGAAATAGCTTTGGGCAAATGGCAGGGGTGAGGGGAACATTGGTCCTATCACAGAGAATTCTTGGAGTTATTTAGCTTCTGACCAACCAGTTCTTCACCCTTTCCCAGAGTTGATCTAGTCCCAGAAAGTGTCAAGTAATGAGGTGTTAAATTACTATAAAGATGCCTCTTTAATCTGAATCTTATTACAAAGTGTGAAAAAATTTTCTTTGAACAGGTAGTTAGGTAGCACAGTGGATAGAGCAGCAGGCCTGGAGAGAGGGTTGGGTGGGTGGGTAAACTGGGTTCAAATCTGGCCTCAGATACTTTCTAGTTGTGTGACCCTGAGCTAGTCACTTAACCCCAATTGCCTAGCACTTGCCACTTTTCCATCTCAGAATTTATACTAAGAAGGCAAATGTTCACCAATTGGAGTCCATGATTTATAAATTTAAGGGTGCAAATCCACAAGGTACCCTAGCACTTGTGAGAGTGGTATCCATCCTTCGAGCCGGCAACCCAGGCGAGTTGCTACTGATGACTTAGTGGACCATTTAAAAGAGTGATTCCCAAAGTGGGTGCTGCAAGGATCCAGGAGGCGGTGATGGCCACAGGTGCATTTATCTTTCCTATTAATTGCTATTAAAATTTTTAAAAAATTAATTTCCAGGGGGCTAAGTAATATTTTTTCTGGAAAGGGGGTGATAGGCCAAAAAAGTTTGGGAACCACTGATGTAAAAGAAAGCCCAGCCAAAAGCTAACTCCTCTCTTTAAAGGTCCATTGAATCATCAGCATCTTTAATGTGGAAGCCAATAAGGGGATTCTCATCATCTCAGAATACAAATCCTCTAGCCTTGAATCATTCCTGACTTGAAGGAGTCCCAAAGTTCCCACATAGTGAACCATATTTAGGAAGAGATGCTCTGGAACCTTGTTACACTACACTTAAGTACATATTACATTTAATGTAAACGTACTAAATCATCTTTGCTTGTCTTTCTGAATTTCCTTCTTCTTCCTTCTGTGTATTTTAAAAAAAACCAAACCCTTATCTGATACTAAGTATTGGTTAAAGGGTAGGCATTTGCATTTAAGTGACTTATCCAGGATCACACAGCTAGGAAGTATCCGAGGCCAAATTTGAACCCTGGACCTCCCATCTCCAGGCCTGTCTCTCTGCCACTCAGCCACCCAGATGCTTCCCTTCTGTACACTTTTAAAAATATTTCACTGGTGCTCTTCCCCCTTCTTTTCTTAGCATCAATATCACTACCCACCCATTCCCGCTCACACCTCTCTGTTCCTTTCCAAATAAAAGCCCTTTCTTGTAGGAATTGCTAAGCGAAACAAATTCACACATTAGCAATGTCTGAAAATGTAGGTCTCATTGTGCCCTCCAGCCCAACACCTCTCTGCCAAGAGAGGTGAAGCAGGCTTTATTTTTAGTCTTCTGATAAAGTTAATGGAAATCACTCCAATAGTGTGAATTCCTCTTGTGTTTGTCATTTCATTGATCAAGTTCTTAAGTCTTAAAATCGTTTTCTTTTATATTATTGTGGTCATTGAATAAACTGTCCTATTGGTTTGCTATCACTTCAGATCCTACAAGGCTCAGGTGAATGTCTCCCTTTCATCATTTCTTCTGGCACAGATGTTTCATTAACAAGAATTCCATTAATACTCATCTGGTGAAAAAGTATAGGGATTTTGGATTTGGAGTGCAGGCTTGCTACTGTACCGAGGATGTTTCGCGGTTCTCTCTGAGTAGCCCATTACATCCATATACCATACTTTGTTCAGCCATTCGTTAATTGATGGGCACTTACTTCATTTTCAGTTCTTTACTACAGAGAGAAATGCTGCTATAAATATTTTCATGTATATTTTGGTTCTTTCTAGGGGCATACCGGTAAAAATTTAACAACTGGCTTTCTGGATAAAACAAAATGTCCAACAGTATATTTTAAAAAGTTTATTTTCCTAATTACATGTAATAACAATTTTCAACACGTGTTTTCTGAACATATAAGATCCCAGTTATCTCCCTCCCTCCCTCCCTCCCTCCCTTCCCTTCCCTTTCCTGGAGATGATAAACAATTTGATTGGGGTTATATATGTATTATCACACAAAACATATGTCAATATTGGTCATTGTTGTAAGAGAATGCTCATATAAAACTAGAACCCCAAAATAAAAAATCAAATAAACTAATGTGAAAAATCATATGCTTTCATCTGTAATTTGACTCCAACAGTTCTTTGTCTGGAGGTGGATAACATTCTTTGTTGCAAGTCTTTCAGAATTGTCCTGGATCATTGTATTACAACATAGCGTATTTCAAAAAATCTAATCTTCATTAATCACATTTTCTCCATCATTTTCTCAAGTCTAGACAATCAATGAAATAAGAAGTCAAGCCCTGATTTTTATAGCATTTGCTGATTTTTTAGGTGTAAATGCTTTCACTGAAAATTTAACAATCTGGTTCTTTTTGGTGTGAGCTGACTCCAGCACTCCTTTGCTCCTTCCCCTCCGTATCATGGAGTAGTGGAAAGAATTCTGGTTTTGGAGTCAACAGATGACTGGATTCAAACCCCAGCTTTGCCACTAACTATCCATGGGACTTTGGACAAGCTACTTATCCTTTTTATGCCTCAGTTTCTACATCTTTTATTCATCTATCTATCTATCTATCTATCTATCCCCTTACTTTCCTTCTTAGAATCAATACTCTGTATTGGTTCCAGGGCAGAAGAGCAGTAAGGGTTAGGCAATGGGGGTTGAGTGACTTGCTCAAAATCACACAGCTAGGAAGTGTCTGAGATCAGATTTGAAACCAGGACCTCCAATCTTTAGGCCTGGCTCTCAATCCACTGAGCCACCTAGTTGCCCCTAGTTTCCATATCTTTAAGAAAACGAGAGGGTTTCACTAGATGATCTCTAAGGTCTCTCCCAAATCTTTGGCTCTGATCTTATATCTTTGAGGTATATGTCTATATTGGGTCAAAGGATATCCACATAGTAATTTTTGATTGCTTTCAGATTGCTTCCTAGAATGGTAGGATTAATTCACAACCCCACCACAGAGCATTAGTATATCTGTGCTTTCACAGTCCTTCCAAAAGTCATTTTCTCCTCCTCCCCTCCCACTGCTCTCTCTCTCTCTCTCTCTCTCTCTCTCTCTCTCTCTCTCTCT
>NW_025379560.1:0-1592 GCF_016433145.1 Gracilinanus agilis
ATCATACAATTTTCAAAGAACTTTAACTGATAAAAACCCAGAAAGTAAGCTAAAAATAGCATCAAGGAAGGACTGAAGTTTAAGAGGGTACCCTAAACTCCCAAAAAACAGAGCCTACCTATAAATAGGAAAAAATGAGCAAACAACAGAAAAGTACCTAACTCTAAATAGATTTTTATGGAGACCAAGAGCAAGTTACAGACACAGAAGGGGACAGTGAAAGCAAAGAACACATATACAAAGTTCAAAAGAAAAATATGGGGTTCCAGGTTAAGATGGTGGCAGAATTAAAAGCAGCTCTTAACCTCTCCTGACTGAAACACACAGGACTCCTCAAGGGGACATAAAAACAAGTCCAGACGAATGGAGGTGACAGACCAAGAAAACTGGTCTAGAAGAGACAATTTGAGAATCATTGGTCTTCCAGAAAAACCAGAAATTGATAGAAACCTGAACTCCATACTAAAAGAAATGATTCAGCAAAATTGCCCTGAAGTCCTACAACAAGAGGGCAATATAGACATTGAAAGGATCCATAGATCACCCTCAACACTCAACCCAGAAAAGTCAACACCCAGGAATATAATAGCGAAATTCAAGAGCTTCCAAGTAAAAGAAAAAAATCTTACAAGAAGCCAGAAAGAGACAATTCAAATATCAAGGAGCACAAATCAGGATCACACAGAATCTGGCAGCCTCCACGCTACAAGACCTCAAGGCTTGGAATATGATATTCAGAAAGGCAAGAGAGCTGGGCCTGTAACCACGGATCAACTACCCATCAAAATTGACTATATACTTCCAGGGGAAAGTATGGGCATTCAACAAAATTGAAGATTTCCAAGTATTTGCACAGAAAAGACCAGAGCTTAATGGAAAGTTTGATATCCAACCACAAAAATTGAGAGAAACATGAAAAGGTAAATAAGAAACAGAGGGGAAAGAAAGAATACTCATAATTTTTAAATATGCCTTTTTAAGGGCCTCAATAAGATCTAATTATCTGTATTCCTATGTGGAGAAATGCTATGTATAATTCTCTGTAGTGAATTCTATTCACTATTGTAGTATTCACTATTATAGTAATCAAAAGAATAATTCACAGGGAGAGGGTGGAATACTAAATAATCTAAGATGACATGGGGGATGGGAAAGAGGGGGTGAATAGCAGGGGACACCAAGAGAAACTTGAGTGAATAAGAAAAATAGGATATGATATTACACACAAAGAGGGCATGGGAAGGAGAGGGGACAAATAGTATTATGAGAAGGAGAGGAAGAGAGCATTAAGAGGTAATATTTAATCCTTACTCTCAGTGTAATCAATCCAGAGAGGGAAGAGTAGCTATACTATCCATTGGGATATAAAACTCTTATCTAACCCTACTGAGAAAGTCAGAACAGATAAACCAAGGGGTGCAGGGGAGTGGGGAGGTCAAAAAAGGGAGGGGAGAAGAAGGGGGAGGGAATTCATTAGGCCTTTAAAAACAAAAAGAGGGGAATAATAAGGGAGGAGGTAGAAAGGGAAGTTAATCAAGGAAGGGGATAAGGGATAAAGGCTTAATAGCAAACCACTGGTTTAAAAGGAAATA
>NW_025379561.1:0-6986 GCF_016433145.1 Gracilinanus agilis
CTCCCTCTCCCTCTCCCTCTCCCTCTCTCTCTCTCTCCGCCCCCTCTCCCTTCTTTCTCCTTTCCTTGCCTTTTTCATTCCCTTGCCTTGCCTTTCTTTGCCTTCTCTTGCCTTGCCTTCTTTCCCTTCTTTTCTTCAGATATTCTCTGTGATCAATGTCTAGGTATCTTTTACTTTTGTACAAGTGACTTTTTTTATGATGACAAGTTGGTTTTGTTAAGATTAAAAATGATAAAGACTGATCTAATAAGAGAAATTAGTAGTTTAATTAAAGCCACGGCCATGTTGGTAAAATATATATGACCATGCCTGACTATTTTCCTTATTACAGTTTCAACCAATAATAAATACCAGTTTAACTAACAGAGCATTGTTTAGTCACTGGCAATGGGTGGGGAGATACAGAATGAGGAAGAAGTTCTTGCCATTATAAGAGAAGATGAGTTAAGAGAAATGTGGGAAGAGTTGTATAAAGCATATAGTAGTAAGCTCTTCTTGTATTTTCTTGTTGATTGGTGACTGACATAAGGCAAACAAGTTCAAGGGGGAATATTCAAAATACCTAGAATAAGGTAAATGGAAAGAATGTGAATATGACATCAAACACTGTATAATTATAATGACTCATCTTGACCCCAGAGAAAAGATGAGGAAAATAACACTTTTTGTGTGTGTGAGAAAGGTGGTAGGCTATGGGTGTGACATGTTGTACAAACAGATACCATACCAGTTTTGTTTGGATCTAGGTTCGATTCTTGGCTCTATTATTTACTACTTTTTAAGTGATTTGCTTGAGGATAATCCTCTTTGGAATTAGTTTCCTGTACCTGTAAAAAGAAGGGGTTGGATTATATTTTCTCTGAAGTCTCTTCTACTTCTAATCTTTAAAATATAAAAATCTGAACTTAACATATGCCAAGTAAAATGATTTTTTTCACATACAAAGTAGAACAGAAAAAGAGGATCATACATGAAACCATGAATATTATGTACTTCTTGTTTTAAGCATATAAACATTCAACATATACATTTCAAAGCTGTACAGTTTATTTATTTATGTTTCTTTCTGGCTGTCCTGTTATTTTCTGTGTACTGAAAAAATGCTTCAATGACCTTTTTTTCTTTTTCTTTTCTGTGATCCTATTGCTAGCCTTCCACTCCCAAGAGAGCAAAGAAAACAAAACTCTTGTATCTAACTCTAAATGTATAAAACTGTGATCATTTCAAGGGGTTTGGCTATGTTTTGCCTGGAGAAAAAAAGGTTCAGAGGAAACAAAATAGTCTGTGATTATTTGGAGGGCACATAGAAAAAGGATTAGGTTTGTTTCCCCCCAGCTCCCATATTAGCCATGTTGCAAAAGTAAACACAGACAAAAAATGAAAAATAGAAAAAGTTTTTAAAAAGTCTGCTTCAATCTGCATTCAGTTTTCTCTCTGGAGGTGGGCAGCATTTTCGATCATGGGTCCTTTGAAATTGTCTTGGATCATTGTCTTGATCAGAGAAGCTCAGTTTTTCATAGTTAATCATCCCACCAATATTGTTGTTAATGTGTGCAATGTTCTTCTAGTTCTGCTCCCTTCACTTTGCATAGGTACATACAGATCAGTGGTTCCCAAACTTTTTTGGCCTACTGCCCCCTTTCCAGAAAAAATATTACTTAGCGCCCCGTCACATACTATCACTGCCCCCTTACAGTTATTCACCACCCCTAAATGCACCTTTGGCCATCACTGCCCCCCTGGGTCGCTGTAGCACCCACTAGGGGACGGTGGCGCCCACTTTGGGAATCACTGATATAGATCTTCCCAGATTTCTTTGAAATCATCCTGCTTCTTATTTCTTATAGCACAATATATATTTCATCAGAGACATATACCACAACTTGTTCAGTCATTCCCTAATTGATGGGCATCCCCTGATTTCCAATTCTTTATCACTACAAAAAGTCCTAGATAAGTAAGCTTTTTTTCTTGATTGAAGAGCAAAGAATGAGGATCAGTGGGCGGTAGTTGCAGAGGGATAGATTTAGGCTTGATTGTAAGAGAAATCTTCTTAATAACTGGAGTTTCCAAAAGAGAAATGAATTGCCTTAGGCAACTTAAGCCTCAGTAGAGGATTTTAAGTAGAAAGTGAATGAACCCTTGTCAAGGATATTATTGAAGGGACTGGGATGAATTAGATCAGGGGTTTTTAACTTGGATGAGGGGGTGTGAACTTCGAAAAATGTTTTGATAATTGCATTTTAGCATAATTGACTCTTTTAGTAATTCCATTTGTTTTATTTTCATTCATTTAAAAATATTCTGAAAAGGAAGCCAATACACTTTGCTCAATTACCAAAGGGGACCCTATGACACAAACGAGGTTAAGAAATTCTGTATTAGATAATATCGAAGATTCCTTCCAACCTTGAGATTCTGTGATCCTGTGGAAGAATCCAGACTGAAATGATCTTTCCACCATTGTAGTCTCAGACTGGCCAGAGATGTTATAAGGTGGGGTCCTTTCTAGGCCTTCAGGAAATCCCTCTGAAACTCATGAATTATTTAGTAAGACAATACAATAAAAATCTTCCTAAGTGTTTCCTGTCTAGAAGAACATCATCCTTCTTGTTTGCTGCTTCAAACCCATAGGTCTTATTTCCTTTCAAATTCCCATTTTTCACCTAAGAAGGCTTTTAAATTAAAAATGTTGTTAACTGTGGTCTGTAATCATCTCAGTATTTACTCACATTTTTGGCTAAATCTATTTCTTCCTCTCTAAGATGAGAGAGTTGTCCAGACCAAGTCTCAAGCCCTTCTTGCCTAAAGTTCTGTGATTCTGGCTGGGTGAATTTTCTTAATTAATGCTGGAGTTGCTGGATTATTTTTCTCTTCCCACCCAAGATACTCTTAAGGGAATTTGAGATGCCTATCTTCTCCCATACACCTCCATCAGGTTATGGATTTTACCTAATTACTATAAGATTTGGCTCCGTATAGGGAACTTTTAATTCTCCCTTTTTAGATTTGCGATAATTAGTACATATGCAGCTAGTCTATATGTTGTGGCAAGTACTCTGTGTATTTGCCTGTGTGAGTGCACGCACACCTGTGTGTATGTGATGGTAAAGGGGAGAGAGGGGTTTATGCTTTTCCACTGGAGCTGGGCTTGGAGGTGGGAAATGAAGGCAACTAGACTGCGGGTAAAAAAAAGAGTGTTAGCATGGCCTGGTGAGTCATAGAGAGGGCTTCATGGTTCTGGCAGCCAGTAATGAGAACATGGCTCTGGAAGCCAGTTCGGAATCTTTGAGGATAAATACACAGAGGTCCCTTCACTGCCTGAAAGGACCTGGCTCTAATGCATCCAGGGGAGACTAAACCCTTTAGCTGATCATCTGATGAATAATTTCCCCAACTCTAAATGCATTAAGGGACAAATTCTGCCGGTACTCGCCGCTCCTTATGTCAGACATGGTTGCAGTTTAAGTGAATGATGTGGGTACTGGTCTGTCAAATCACGTGGCTCTGTGAAGGCAACATGACAGGAGGCTTAGCCTACAAGGTTTGATTTATTATTTTTGTGGGTGCTGTAATCAGATTTAAAGCAGAATGTCCCAATTCTCCCTCTTCTTTTCCCTTCTCCCTCCTTCATGCAATTTATTGATAACCTTGCTCTCCTTACTCAGAGAAAGGACCCTAAAAATACCAAGTTAGATTTTAAAAATCCAAACACCTATTAAGTGCCTACTATGGAGAGGCAACACGAGGTGGTAGAAAGATCCCTGGACCCGAACTCAGGAAGAACTGGGCTCACACTTTTTTTTCCTAACATTTTCTACTTGTGTGACCCCGGACCAGTTATTTTGACTCTCTGAACCTCAGTTTTCTCATCACCGAAATGAGAATAAAGCTGCAGGACCTCTCTGGCAGGACCATTGTGAGTCTGACGTAAAATAGGGTATGTAAAGGGCTTTGCATCCTTAGAACATTATATAAATGCCAGATATTACTATAATTTTTTATTATGTTGTACAGGGCACTATATTAGGTATAGGGGAGATACAAAGAAGAAATCAGAATGCTACATGCCTACAATGACTTTATAGAGAGAGGCTGCTAGGTGGCATGGTAGGTAGAACACTGGACCTGGAATCAAGAAGACTTGAGTACAAATCTGACCTCAGATACTTAACTGTGTCACCCAGGGCAAGTCTATCTACCTCAGTTTCTGCATCTATAAAATGGGGACCATATAGCATCTACTGAACAGGGTTTCTATGAGGATCAGATGAGATATTTTAGAGGTAGGCTGTGGCACAGTTCAAGTCTGGCCTTAGCCCCTCACTAGCTGTGTGATTCTAGGCAAATCACTGTTTGTCTCAATTTTCTCAACTGTAAAATGGTGATAATAGTCCCTCACTCTCAGATTTGTTGTTGGCTCAAATAAGATATTTAGCACAGCTCCTGGCTAAAGCACTATGTAAAAGTTAAGGGCTATATAAAATGCTTATTTCTTTGCCTTTCCCCCACTTCTCTTATAATCTTGTAGGGGAGCTAAGTCACGTATACAGATAACTAGCATCAAGTGATAAGAGAAAATGAGGTTGGAAAATGAACTTTTAGAAGGTAGTGTATGGAGGGAGAGGTCTCTCTGAGGAGGTAGGTCTTTAAGGGAAAGTACTCTTAGCCTTTCGTTTCCTATGTTCTCCATCATACGAGGTTGTAGTGGGCTATTCTTGGCTACATATCCCAGTGGATAGAGAACTGGACTTGAAGACAGGAAGATCCTTGTTCAAATTCTACCTCAAACGCTAGCTATGTGATCCTGGGAAAGCCACTTCATCTCTCTTAGTCTCAGTACTCACTTATGAAGTGGAGATAATAATACTAACACCTACTTCCCAGAGTTGTAAGGGCTAAGTAAGAAAACATTTATAAAATATGGTATAAGAGTATCTTATAAATTCTAGCTATTTAATTTTGTGGCTACAGAGGTATGAATGAAAACAGAGAGACTGTGCTTATCAGGTCTGTAGGTGACAGAAAGCTACAAAGGATGGGTGTCCTTCTGGGTGGCTCCTGGGATTTAAGAAAGAGGCAAAGGGCAGGGAAATATTGAACAGGGAACACTGCAAAGGCCCACTGAAGATTAAAAATCAGTTATATTAAGGACAGATGGAGGAACCCAACCTTGATGATGTTTATGGAAGAGAGATGAGTGGGAAATTTGGTCATAAGCTTAGCGTGAACTAACAGCATTATTATTCTCCATTCCAGACATGCTGCCCTATTCTGCATACACAACATCCCCCCTCTTGTCTTGGTGATCTTCTGTGCCTGGAATGGACTCCTTCTTTATCCCAGCTTGGCAGTTTTCTTTATTTCTTGCAAAGTATGTCTCAGGGGCTACCACAGAGATGGGCCCTTTCTTGTCCTCCCTCCTATCCCTATTGCCAGTGATATTACATATACTTAGATGTGTATATATTCTCTCCCCTAGAGAATAAAATGTAAGCTCCTTGAGGGCAAGACATTTTTATCTTTACATCACTAGCACCTAGTATAATGCCTGTCACATAGTAGTAGGTGCTTAATAAATGCTTATAGATTGTTACTGTTCTCTCCCTCTCCAAATTGCTTTTTATTTATGTATATACATGTTACAAACTTCCAATAGAAAGTAATCTCTTTAAGAACATAATCTCTTATATTTTGTATCTTTTTGTATTGCCAGTGCTTGGCAAAAATTGACTTTTCAAGCTCTTCATAACCTGGCTCCTTCCTATCTTTTGAATCTTCTTAGGTATTCTATTGTTGTTCAATCATTTTCCCATCACGTCTGACTCTTTGTTACCCCATTTAGGGTTTCTTGGCAAAGATACTGGAGTGGTTTGCGATTTCCTCCTCCAGTGAATCAGTGTTCATGGGACTTGTCTAAGGTTACATAGCTAGGAAGTATCTGAGGGTAGATTTGAACTCAGACTCCAGACCCAGCATTCTATCAACTGAGCCATCCAACTACCTCCTAGAAAGACAGAATAGCCCAGCCATTGCTTCATTTTAAATTCTCTACATTTTAAGATGTAGAGAAATGAAGTCATTTCAGGTCACAAAAGGAATGCATGGAAGAATAGAATTTCTAGACCACGTCTACAGATATTTTTCTTGATCAGTGTAATGTTGTTTTGTTCCCTCTAAATTTTTTCCCTCTTTTATTACTGTCGACTTAATAAGCATTAACAGACATGAAAACACATATTCAAAGAACAGGAAAAAAAGGACCACACATGAGATTGTGAATATTATATTCAACTTTAAAAACACACACACCATATATAATATATACTTGTGTGTATATATGTATATATAATATATGTTTAAAAAAACTTAACATGCAAATTCCAACACTGGTTTGCATGTACAGGTCCCATTCTGTATTTTCTTTTTTTTCTATGATTTATCAAAATTATTTTCTTTTTTTTTTTGATATGGTTATCATCAACCTGCTCTTCAAAACTCTTGTGTTCAACAAGAAACTAATAAACATTTTTCCTTTCTCCCACCCCTTACTCCTCCCCAAGAAGGCAGGTAATATGACATAGATTGTATGTATATTATCATTTGGTACATATTTCCATTTACATTCCATGTTGTGAATAAGACACATATTGCTTACACTAGAGAAAAATTCATGGAGGAAACAAAGTGAAGAATGATGTATTGTCATCTGCATTCAGACTCCCTTGGCTGCTTTATGGTAGTGAATATCCTTTTGTTGTCATGAGTCCCCTTTTCCCTTTCATTTAAAAAATGAACTAGTATTCCCCTATAATGTGTTTATTTGACCTGTTCTTTTGTTTTTTTCTACGACCATCACTCTCTTAGATACTCTGTTTAGTTAAGTACAAATCAAGATAGGGTTCTGCTATTTCCCCAAAACTGTTGAGAAAATTGGAAAGGTATCTGGCAGAAACTAGGTATGGACCAGCATCTCTTACCATATA
>NW_025379562.1:0-2001 GCF_016433145.1 Gracilinanus agilis
TCTCTCTCTCTCTCTCTCTCTCTCTCTCTCTCTCTCTCTCTCTCTCTGTCTCTCTCTCTCTGTCTCTCTCTGTTTCTCTGTCTCTGTCTCTGTCTACCTCTGTCTTCAAATCAATACAAGTATCAGTTCCAAGACAGAAGAGCAGTGAGGGCTAAGTGACTTGCCCAGGGTCATATAGCTAGCAAGTGTCTGAGGCCAGGTTTGAACTCAAGCCTGACACTCTATCCACTGAGCCACCTAGTTGCTCTTTCCCTCTTCTCTGTTGACCAGCACAACTGGGAATAATCCAGAGGAAAGGGTTAAATTTAAAGCCAAGAGACCCACTTCTGAGTCTTAGTTTCTGTGTGACTTGTGGGAAGTCTCTGAGCCTCTCTGAGCCTCAGTTATACAATAAAAACAATCACAAAACAATAAAATCATACCTGCCCCAGAGGCATCCCTTAGGGATTTAAGGTTCACAAAGCAGCTTACGAATACAACCCTGTGAACACCTACTGGCTTTCCCCTAGGAAACTGAAGCCGAATTAAATTATTATGGCTATCATCAGAGGTGGGATTCGAACTCAGTTCTTCCTGATTCTAAGTTCAGTAGGCTAACCACAACGCCACCTACCTTGATGTAAGGAAAAACTTTAAGGTAATAAGAGCTGTCCCAAAGTGTCTCAAATGGGCTGCCTGGGGAGGCAGTGGGTTCCCCCTCATTAGAAATATTCAAGCAGAGTCTGTAGATCACTCACTGGGTTTGTTACACTGGGAAGACCTTTCAGGCTACAATGAACTAGACAGCTATTGAGGGAGGTGCCTTCCAACTCCCAAACTCTGTGACTCTGTAATATCAGAGGCCACAGGTGAATATCCCCATTTTATAGACAAAGAAACTGAGGTTTATAGGTGAATTGACTTGTTTACTGTTATGTATCTACTAAAGGTCAGAGGTGGGACTTGAAGCCAGGTATATTTGTTTATCCACTCTGTCATGCTGCCCATCCATGTACAATGAATGCCATATATATAGAAAGAGTTCTAGACTTAGAGACACAGAACCTCAGCACTGATACTGTCACTTAACATCTTTGTGACCTTGGGGAGGTCACTGCTTCCTGTAACCTCTGTGTTTTCTGTAAAATGGGGATAATAATGGCCAATATTTACATAGCACTTTATTTTTTAAATCCTCACCTTCCATCTTGGAGTCAATACTGTGTATTGGCTCCAAGGCAGAAGAGTGTTAAGGGCTAGGCAATGGGGGTCAAGTGACTTGCCCAGGGTCACACAGCTGAGAAGGGTCTGAGGTCAGATTTGAACCTAGGACCTCCCATCTCTAGGTCTGGTTCTCCATCCACTGAGCTACCCAGCTGCCCCCTACATAGCACTTTAAAATTTGCAAAGTGTTTACAAATATTATCTCATTTGATTTTCACAACAACTCTTGGAGATAGGTGCTACTATGATCCCCATTTTATAGAGGAGGAAACTGAAACCATCAGAGGTTAAGTGACTTAGCCAGGGTCACATAGCTAAAGAAATATTTGGGGTTGGATTTGTGAGTTCACTCTAAGTGCTCAATCTACTGTGCATCATTTATACTATTCATAACTCCTATATCATGGGGAACAGTCATCAGGAAAATGCTGTGTACATCAGAGAATGTCAACCTGAAGTAAGCAATAGGGGCAGTTAGGTAGCCCAGTGAGTAGAGCACCAGGCTTAGTGTTAGGAAGATCTGAATTCAAATTTGGCCTTAGATACTTCCTAAACTGTGTGACCTTGGGCAAGTCATTTAACTCCTACTGCCTACCCCTTACTTCTCTTCTGCCTTGAAATTAATACTAGCATTGATTCTAGGACAGAAGGTAAGGGTTGAAAGAAAGAGAGAGAAAGAAAGAGAGAGAGAGAGAGAAAGGAAGGAAGGAAAGAAGGAAGAAAGTGAGAGAGAGAAAGAAAGGAAGGAAGAAAAGAAGAAAGAAAGAAAAAGAGAGAAAGGAAGGAAGGAAAGAAGGA